>NW_003852638.1:812676-815960 GCF_000181295.1 Otolemur garnettii | reverse complement strand
CTTCCCTAAACCCTATCCCCACCATCTCCATTCTCCCCCAACATTCAGTAAATATTCATTGAACATGTGCTAAGTGTCATGCTTAAAAGCCTACATGCCCAGTACTGAGAGTCACTGGTCACCAAAATGTCCATCCAGGAATAACCAACCCCTTTGACTCCCCAAAGACCTGTACTCATGCTATTCCACTCTTCCCTCTGCCCCAGTACTTCACTTCCCCTCTTGCAGCTCCAGCTCCTCCTCTAGACTGGGGCTTATATGCTGCTCCCTTAGGCAGACTATTCAGCAGTCCTACCTCCCCCACCCCCCTGAAGGAAGTCAGCTGCTTCCTCCACATGCTCCCATAGCAGCATAGCTCCCTCCTCCCACCTTTACCACCCCTCATGCTGTCACTGGGCTTATTACCTGCCATCTCGGGTAGAAGAGGACCAGAGGGAGAACTGAAATTGCTTCTGTGATCTAGTCTTTGCCAGCAGATGTGACCTGAATCTATTTCCTGAACCTGCCTTGTAGAAAATAAGGAAATATTTTCTTAATTCTCCCAGGAACAAGACATAGCTAGTGTCATTCTAGTTATGCAGAAAAGACACTTAGGTGCATGTACTTAACAGAACCCTGTAGTGAGGGGCCAGCTATCCACCCAAGTGTTTGGCACAAAATAGCACTCACAAAATGTTTGCTTAATTTAACTAAATGATGAAGGTCCCCAGGTTTGGAGGCAAGGAGAAGGGGTCCTCGGAAGCATATAAACAAGATCAGTATGAATAATATCACTAGCTTATAGACATAAAACTTGCCAGGAAAGTAAGAGCTAAGTTTTAAGATGCCGGATAGCCTGACTAAACTGTGATTCTTTTAGCCTGGAAGATGTATTGTCCCTGTAGATTCCAAGACTGAATGACTTCTCACCTTGCCTGATTCGCTTCAGCTTTTACACACTGGGTGCTTTTATTACTTTCCCTTGCAGATGCCCCTGTTTCTAATTAGAGCCAGGGGCCTGACCCCCGGAGAGCTGATAACAATTTTGCCCTTAGACAGACGTACCTTATTGGCTAACTGGAAAAGGCAGGTTAATGGTGTCTGCTTGGAAGGTATATTATTAGAAGTGAGTCTGTGAAGCAAACTCCCCGTGACTCTAATCTTCAGAATGCTGACTCCTAAGGTCAGTAATTGGGCACCACAGAATTCACCAGAGCAGCAGGCCTAAGCCTGTCTTCAAACCTCTTTGAAATGCAGTTCCTGAGGTCAGAGAAATAATTGCTTCATTTGAAGGGGGTGGAAAGAGATGAGGGGAGAAGAAACAACCTTCATTATTTCTCCAGTTTATCAATGCCCCATGTTCTCAATATCCCGGTCTAATTAAAATAACACAGGCTGCTTGAGAAACTCAATCATTTCCACGGTGATTCTTGTCAGTTTGCTCCTCCTGCCAGCTCCGAGATGCCTAATGGCAGATAAGCCCAGAGCCTGAGACCCCTACACTTAGTCATTAATTCAGCAGCCAGGGTGCCATGAGGCTCATTAAAGTCCTTTGCCCCTGTTATATGAAAACTCTTAATTAACAGGGAGGATATTTTAATGTCAATGCTTTGCAACTTTCCAAAGAAAAATGCCAATGTAATCAACTTGAACTCTTGAGCTTCACTCCTAAGGCGAATCTGCCCTTTTTCTCAACCCAAGGGGCTAACTCTGGACTCAGTTCACATTCCAGATACTCTGGGGGGAGGAAGCTGTGTGCCTGGTATCTGCTCTCAGGGGAGGGCTTGAAAATTGACTCACTCAGAAGATTCCTCTGAAGTTTGGCCATTGTACTGCGACCCTGGTAATCTGAGAAAAGTTCCAGTCAAGATTCTGAGATCTACTTTTTGTGTTCAACTGCCATAAAAAACGCAAGAGGGAAAAAATGAACGTGGCTCCTCTTTCAACTAACTCTGCATGGCTCCAGTGGGCCAGTCTTAATTCAGGATTGCTGAAAAACAAAAAATAAGTGGAAAAGAGATGTGAAAGGAATAAACCAAAATTCACACATTAGGTGAAAAGGAGGAGGGGGAAAGTTTTGAGTTTTGCTTTGTTTTTTAAAGATGCAGACCTACAACTGAGCTGGCAGGATCAAGTTCCCTGGACTGGCCTAAGGCACACACCCTGCGGGAGACACTGGCCTGGACCCAGCTGGCTAGGTGCACATCACAGAGGAGCCACTGCAGAGGCAAAGGGCAACCACTGGCCTGGTCACTGTAAGGACCCACAGCATGGATCTTTAATTCACAGTAATGTTCCCAAATTGTCACTCTGAAAGCCAGAGCTGAGTGCCTCCCGTGATACCAGGTCCTTTGAATTCCTGCTCTTTTCCCTGTCTGACAAGAATCTATGCACCCAGTCTTGTGAACGGCCATGTTGAGGAACCATTAACCCTGGTAGGGCATAAGATTTCACCTGCTTGTAGCAGCAGTCAACATGCTTAAGTGTCAAGGAAATAATTGAGAGACAGCAGGAAAGGCAGGGTAGTGGATTACAACCAACTCTATGAGAAATAAAATATTTTAAAACAAAGTGTCATTTCTCTCTCTCTACCCAAAGATGCCAAAATGATAAATGTTATTAAGTTAATTTTAAAGACTGTTTAAATTTTTCCCCTTCTGTTCACCTTAATTGCAAGACAGATGTAAACGTCCCTCTTGCTCCTCAGGTCACAGCAGAAAAGTATTAGAAAAAAATATATCAAAGCTCAGAGGCTGGAATTTTAAAAATGAGATTCAGATGTGTCTATAAATCTGACAGTGAGATGCAAGGAGACCCTTGAAGCTGGCGTGGGCAAAATATGCCTGGAATTTGATCTGTGACCTCACCTGGCCATTTGCTTCATTAAATCTGCTGCTTTGGGGCACACATGAGTCTGGGGTCAATTGCGGTATTTTCATCCCATTTACAATATGCAATATTGTTTGCTCACCTTCTTTGGGGCCTGCCAAGTCTCCTGCTTGCTGCTCATATATCCTGACTCAGTCAAACTGCAGAAGCAGGAAAAGAACTTGGTGGGTTACTGGTCTTATCTTCAGAGAAAAATCCCTTGTCATGTTGTGGCTTCTTTCAGGGGCAGGAGATTAGGGGGAAGGAACAGGGAAGAATAAGACAGAATCAGAAAAGGGCCAGCTGTGAGTATTAACCCAGATGCTTCTAGCCTTGCCTCCAGCTCCTGCATACTACCTGCACGTCTGCACACCTGTCCTGCTCCTGCATACTACCTGCACGTCTGCACACCTGTCCTGCTCCTGCATACTACCTGC
>NW_003852638.1:721860-812656 GCF_000181295.1 Otolemur garnettii | reverse complement strand
TACTACCTGCACGTCTGCACACCTGTCCTGCTCCTGCATACTACCTGCACGTCTGCACACCTGTCCTGCTCCTGCATACTACCTGCACGTCTGCAAACCTGTCCTGCTCCCGCGTGCTCCCTGCATGTCTGCATACCTGTCCTGCTCCTGCGTGCTCCCTGCACGTCTGCACACCTGTCCTGCTCCTGCGTGCTCCCTGCATGTCTGCACACCTGTCCTGTTCCCTGCACGTCTGCACACCTATCCTGCTCCTGTGTGCTCCCTGTACGTCTGCACACCTGTCCTGCTCCTTCGTGCTCCCTGCATGTCTGCACACCTGTCCTGTTCCCTGCACGTCTGCACACCTGTCCTGCTCCTGCGTGCTCCCTGCACGTCTGCACACCTGTTCTGCTCCTGAGTGTTCCCTGCACCTCTACTCAAAGAGAATTTGAAAAAATACCTAGAAGTGAAACACAGGGAAGTGCCATGAAAGAAATAGCAGGAATTCTGGAGTGAGATAATTCTAGGTTCAATGCCTGGGTCTGCCCTTTGGGAGCCAGATGAACTTAGGTACATGATTTAGTCTTTTGAGCCTTGGTTTTCTCATCTATAAAAAGGAAATAATAATATTCATGTGTCATATTTGCCATGAGGAATGAGTACAATAAAATACCCAAAATGCCAAGCACAATTGATCCCTTGTTAATATTAACATATGTCAGATCCATTTGCTTTCCTTCCTCACTACAGAATTTTGGACCATGAGGCAAGAGGAAAGATGATAAAATCAAAGCTCTTTAGCCTGGGAACCACTAGCAGCAAGAAGAGACACTCAGGGTGAGGAAGCAGGCTCATGTGGCCCCAGCCCATTTACTTCTGTAAATCTCTTTTCACATCCTGATCTCTCAGCTGAGCAACTAAAATGACCACAACCTGTTGGACTTTCCACAAAGCCTGATCAGTCACAGAAGTACCTTATGGCACTGACCTTGAAGCTGACCTTGCTTAGTAGGTAAATTACTTAAGAGTTGAGTATATAGGCTTGTCCTCCATGGGTTCCAGTAGTCCCCCACTTCCTGTCTCCTAGGTTGTCACTGCATCACAAAATTCAGCTCTCCTACCTCCCTCTGAAATGGGACATTTGCTTGAGGTCCCTGAAAGAGAGAGGAGGGGCCTCCTTCCCGCCACATTGGCCCAGCTCTCACTTTGTCCCTCACCAAAGCATTTTCTCCCAAGAGCACAAAGATCTCCATTCCCTTGCTGTTGCCTCTCAGTCTGAGGACACTTGGTGATCACTAACTCTACAAGTCCAATTCAGGATGTCCAGGCACAGTCACTGTCCCACATCCATGTGTAAACCAGTTTGTTTTTATGGATTCTTCTGCACAGAGAGAAGGGTACACTCCATAAAGTCCCTGTAGTCCTTGCCCCCTTGGGTCTGGGTCTCTTGAACACAACTGCTTCAAAAAGAACTCACATAATTTCCTGAGAACAGACCACAGAGTGCCTTACCTGTACACACACACAAATCCTCCAAAGAAACCCAACTAAAACATACATGTCCAACGTGCATGTTGCTAAAGCAAAACAAACAAAAGTAAAACCTCATTCTGGCTGCTGGCCAATTTCTCCTCGCAGTAGTTGCATGGGTGCCACTTACTTGTGTGTCCCTCATTCTGCAGATGATCACTGTGACAGGTTCTGGAAAGTAGGAACACTCACTGCCTGTCTTCATAAAGGTTAAAACTAATAGCCCATTATCATCTTTTCCCCAAATTAAACACACACACACATCCATTCAAACATTAAAAAAAAAAAGCAAGGTTGTCTCAAAAACTTGAATTCAAGTCTTTCTGTTGGTAAAATAGAGCATTTCTAACATTTAAAATAATCACTTTCCCATTCCACTCATTTAGGTTTGAATAACCACGTGGGACTGCACACTGAGGACCAATTAACAAGCACTTGCTGGTTCTAAGATCTCTTGTCCCCTTCTCTACATATCTACAGCCAGCCTTATAATGATATGTTGTGTCCTTATGCAGGAGGTACTTTTGCAGGATCTACCTTCTATATGATTTCTAAAACACAAATGTTCATTCTTTCTAATCTTCCAACATATGACCTTATCTCCATGGAATATCTGCATCTGGCTGGATATTTAAGTTTTTGTAGAGCCATTATAATCTCCATTATCGTGTTTTTCACTGTTCAAGATTTTCATTTCCCTTCATCAGTGAATACTCTGGAGAATGACATGACATTTTGTAGAGCCCTTCTTTGGTGGCCGTTATTGTGCTCAGATCCATCTCCTCGGTATCCTCTTCCTGTCCCACAGCATGCTGTGAGCTAATTTCTTCACAGATGAAGATGCTGAGGCTCACTGGGTAACCCACCAGCCAGTTGATCAATGACAGAGCCTCAGGATTGCAACTTCAGAGCTAAAACCCTAATAGATAGCCACTTGGTGATGGAGGGGGAAGAGCCAGGCAGGGATACCTGACTTGACTCAGATTCTTGCCTCCCTTTTACAGCCATACACCCTGGAGCCTGGGCTGGGGCACAGTGATTTACTCAGCAAAGTATTTGTCACAATAGTGACTCTTCACCTTCCAGGGCTGCAATGGAATTGGCAGTCAGTTTGATTTCCTTCCCTTCCCTTTTGCTGCTGTACACAATGTTCCATTGGTTCATAGGTAACACACAGGAGGTGGAGATAGCGGACAGGTCTTGATAACCTTCTTCAATGTGCCACCCATAAACTACCTTTATCTCCTGTTCAAAGGAGAAAAAATGAAGGCGGGTAGAAACTTTGTTCAGAATCAGAATTTACCCATCTTTATAAGTGCTACAAATTGGGCAAAATCTGGGAGCAAATATCCCCAAAAGGAAGTATATAAAAGTGCTTTTCCGCACCTGATTGTATATTACATTCTGAAAATACTGTACTTTGTCCAAGAAGCACCACCTGACACTGCCCTACTGTGCCCCACAGATGTACTTTGTCTCCTTTATGTGATCCTGAATGCCATGTCAGGGAGCCAGACCCAAGTTCAGCAAAAACCACAAATGGATTTAGCTCTTCAGATCTGGACCTTCTCTCCATAACCCACATTTCATGGGTAGGCCTTTGGACTGCAGTCATGTTTGGATTTTTAGAGGCTTTTTCAAGATGCGTCTGGATTTTTCTTGGGTTTCCTTTTCAAATAAATCCTCAGGCCTTGACTCCTCTGTGTCTGAGTCGGCTCAACTAAAAGCATATTCATTTCTGTGGGAATGTCAGAACAAAGAAGAGGGCAGCTGAGTTCCTCTCTGCCCACAGCTGTCTCTAATCGTAGAGATCTGCATCTCCAAAGCTGCTAGGCCAGCGGTTCTCAACTTGTGAGTCGTGACCCCTTTGTTCCATTTGTAACAACATGGCAATTAGGAAGGTTGAGAACCACTGGGCTAGACCGTCATTCAAGTTGCTGGACCCAGGGCATCTCTGCTTATAACACTGCAGATCTTCTGGCTGGCAGAAGTCAGCTCTCTTATAATCACTGGGATTTGGTGCCATTATAAACAACCATTTCAATGAGCCTTTTAGATAAAAATAAACTGAAATAGCATCTTTCAGTGGGTTTTAAAGAAAAAAGAAAGAAACTGTATTTACATCCTCTTCTTCCCACAATGGGTCTAAAGTAGAACTTTGCAAGTTCCTTGCCTGAAGTGATTCTCCTAAGGAACCTTTAAGTTCAAAACAAATTCTGCAAAGACCTTGTATAGTATGTGATATACTATAATATAAATTATTTGGAAACCTTAACTAATTATATATGCATAACATTATCTTGCTTGCCTCTATTTTTGGAAATACAAATCCACTTAGAAATACTAATTTTTTCTCAAACTTATTATTTTCTGTTCAAAACACCTGACATGACACATTCTGTTCAGGCATAAGAGCTCTCAAGGCATGGTTTGGAGACAAAGGGAGAAGTGAGTATCTCATAAAGGAGGTGACAGGCTCTGCCCTATCTTAATGTGTCAGGAAAACAATGCAATTGTCAAAAGCCCCACAGGTGATGAGGTTATACCCACTCCCCAGCCTCCCCAACAGCTGTTCCTGCCTTTGTATAAAAATACGAAAGTGGAAATATCTACTGCTCCCCTAGACAACCAAACACCAAGAGGCTGTTGAGGTACCTGTGACTTAGGACAGCACTTGAAATGATCCTTTTTGCAATCATAATGCATTTAATGAGAAGGACTGCAAAAACTCCCTAGCATTCCCTATTAAGGAATGTAACACATATAAGAGATACATCCTAGTATAATTGGGCAGTAATTATTAAGTTTCTACAGGGGCTACAAAATCTAAAATAAATAAATATAAATATATATTTAAAAGTGGTCATTATAACCTGGTTCTCTCTACCCTTAATGAGTCTTCAACAATAAAAAAAAATCCATAAAAATAAAAGAATGGGAGACAGGAGGTGAACAATTAAAAAAAAAGAATGGAAGACAGACAGGTATACATACATATATATATTTACCATTTATCTTTCAGTGATTGTAGCTTATATTTATAAAGCAAATCTGGACCTTTCACTAAGAACATACATAATTCTGTCTATTATTCACTAGCACTTTAAAATGTTTTTCATTATGTGCATCCTTTGTAATTTAACCAAATTTGGATCTAAAATTATTAGACAAGAAAGAGTGAAATATTCTACTCACATTATTTTCTTAGACCTGTCCCTAAACACAATAAATATAAATGGCCTAGATTTTTTTAAATAATCTAGAATCTGAATATAAAATGAATCATTCATTGCTTACTGGCTTTCATTTAAAAAATTGGAAAATAGACTTATTCTGCCTTCCATCCTACCTTTATCCCAGATAGGAAAAAGAAAAGCAAATAATTTTTGTTTGAAATAAAATCTTCATCTTTGTTACATTATGGCTACTAAAATTACAACATAGTCAGCAGAGCCTCCTGAGTTGTAAACCATTGAATTTAAAGCCAAGTAATCAGGTTTTCAGAAGTTTTTCCAAATTAAAAGCTTAATTTAGAACTTTTATTTCTGAAGAAGCCAGCTTCCTGTTTTAATTTTCATTCGTAAGCTATCACCAGAGAAGAAGTTGGAAGAGCCTATGGGAGAATTTCCACTCTAAGCCAAACAGCACATCTTTGAGCTTGATTCATTGTCTGTGTGCTTAGAGCTGCATAACTAGGGTGGAAGCATGGGATCCACTCATGTGTTTGTCATTGAGAGGAAAACTGGTTCCATATGTGCATACACACACACCTCATTTTGTGTCTGGCCTTCAGACAAGCAACATCACATGGCCATGTCAAGGAAACAGCAATCTGTTTTTGCTTAAACTTACTTACAAGAAAAAACACTTTTAGATGACCTATCAGAAGGTGTTTTAACTTTATTCCAAATGGCCAACAGAACTTATGTGAAATGAGCCAATTCTTTACTTTTTAAAAAATATGAATCATTAATACTTTCAATTACAAAATTTGTTTTGATCAGGTGTTCAAATAATCTCTAAAGGGTTTCCCCTTTTTTCTCTAAGTTAAAAAAAATTATGTATCCAAGAAAAGTACACGAAGTAAGCTGAATTCACTAATGACTTTCAGAAATGAAAGGAACGGGGTGGTGTGCTAGAGGACTGAGACTGAATGCCATTAGAATAGAAAAAGAAAAGGATTTTGATACAAATACTGGAAGTCACAAAGTAATTTGGGATGAGAGTTCTCATACACACATGCACATGCACACAACTCTGTTTAGCAAACCTGTCACATGATTTCTCTATGACATTCTTCTCCTCACAGTTATATAAATTGGGCCAAGTTATATGAATTGAACTTATTTCATCTTTTTAAACCTATTTATCTTATTTTCACAGTTCTTAAAAATTTTCCAAATTTTTCCATGAACTTTACAAGTCAGTTACCAATAGTTTAACAGCCTGGCACTGTGAGCCCTCTGGTGGCATTTTGGAAGGCACCTAGAGCCTTTACCTTCAGTCCTTCCCAAAATACCTCAGTCCTGCCAGGACAGTCAGGCCTGGAGTGCTCTCAGTGAATTACTGGAGAGATCTAGGGGGGTTCCCACACCTCAGTGAGTATTCCTGAATTTACCTCTTCAGCCTATCATTTTCCCACATTTCTTTGTGGCTCTATGACCAGGAGAAGGGAATGGTGTAAAAAGTGCCAGGCTGCCCACCACTTAAGCCATTTTCACACCCTAAATGACCTGTGGCAGACTCAGCAATAGGTCAAAACATACACAAGAGTAAGGATGTTTTTCTTCTTCAAATTCCCCCATTCTGTTTGTGAAGTTGGAGGTGCAGCTGCTGGTTCAGCAGGAGGAGGCAGCACTTGCCCTTTGCACCTGTGTCCTAAATCTCCCATGCTGTGATGACCGCTTCACATCTCCATGAATGCAATTTCTCATCCCTCAAATTTCCCTCCTCCAGTAGAACTTGTGTGTATGAAAGCTGAAATAAAAAAACCACACTCTGACCTTAGGAATGCAACATCCTCTTTCAAAATGTTTCCAAAACAAGGGAGCAATGACAGCTATTAATCTAAGAATAGAGATTCAACAATTCTCCCCCAAAAGACAAAATAACAATTTTCAGCCCAGCAGTTACATATGGCAAAGTTAAATTGATTTATGAAAATATATTAGTATTATACAAAGAAAAAAATATTTCTTAAAGATGAAGCAAACTGATTTACTTGCAAGCAGCTTACTTTCAGTCACCTATATAGGAAAATTGTCACAAATTCACATCTTATAATTAAATATGCTATATTAAAATGTAATTTAATTATAATTAAATATGTAATACATTAAATTAAGCCTTATATTAATTATTTAATTAGTGTATTGTTGTTAATAATTTTAATCATGTTTAAAAGATTCTTCAAAGGCCTAATATATTACGATTGGTTCATTTCATCACTGATTTCTGCCTATGGCCTTAATGAATACCAAATACTGAGATGGCAATGCAAAATTAAAGCACCCTAATTAGAACCCACAAAATAAATGTCTCTCTGCCTCCATTGATTCTTTTTATATATAAATATAATTTAATTTTGGATGTTGGGTTTTAATTGTACATTTCCTGTTACAAAATATTACTTATTATAATACTGATAAAATAACTTCTAGACTCATTTTATCAACTGAAAAGGGAACTGAGGAGCAAATCCCTGGATTTAAATTGTGAGGAAACATGGAAAAATTAGGGAAAGCTGGAGTGAGGAAAATTATTAGCTTTGTGATTTTTGACCAGTTACCAAACTTCTCTGTTATTCAGTTTCCTAATCTATAAAGTAGAAGCAATAATAGTATCTGTCTCAAAAGATTTTGTAAGGATTTAACAAAGATATATATGTAAAGTTCTTAGAACAGACATAGTAAGTACAGAGTAAATTCTAGTCACTTCTGTAATTTTTTTTTCTTTTTTGAAACAGAGTCTCACTTAGTCACTCTTGGTAGAGTGCCATGGCATCATAGATCACAGTGGCCTCAAACTCTTGGGCTCAAGTGATTCCCTTGCCTCAGCCTCCTGATTGGTCGAGACTACAGATGCCCATCACAACTCCCAGCTATTTTTAGAGACAGGATCTCACTTTCATTCAGGCGGGTCTCAAACTTATGAGCTCAAGCAATCCAACCACCTCAGCCTCCCAGAATGCTAGAATTACAGATGTGATCCACCATGCTTGGCCCACCTTTGTAATTTAATAAAATTTTCAACCACTTACTGAACTTTTCTGTTTTGACTGAGCCTCAAAGTCAATACATATAAAATGGCATTATTCATCTTCCCTTCAGGCCAGATCCCTCTCCCAAATTCCTTGGAAATGTAACCCAGAGTAATGCTACAGTGGCCCCCAGAAGTACTGCCAATACTTTCAGTTCCTCCCATTCCTCATTCCCACCTCCATTCAAGCTGTCACCAAAGCCTCTTGATTCTTCCTGCAAAACTGGTCACTGTGGCTCGGCATCCTTAGCTCAGTGGTTACGGCACCAGCCACATGCACAGAGACTGGTGGGTTCAAACCCAGCCTGCAACAGCTAAACAACAATAACAACTGCAACAAAAAAAATAGCCAGGCATTGTGGCAGGCACCTGTAGTCCCAGCTACTTGGGAGGCTGAGGCAAAAGAATCGCCTGGACCAAGGAGTTTGAGGTTGCTGTGAGCTGTGATGCCATAGTGCTCTACTGTGGGTGACATAATGAGACTCTGTCTCCAAAAAAAAAAAAAAAAAAAACTGGTCATGGTTCTCACTTCCTCCCCATCCCAGCACCACCTTCCAGGGAGACCCTTATTACTTCTAACTTCATTATATGTGTACCACAGCCTTTGGTACAGTCTTGGGGGTGTACCCCTACCCTAAGAATGCTGTCTTCTGGTTTCTCAAAACAATGCCATCTGCATCTTCCTGAAATGTTGCTACCACAAGATCACCTTCCATCTTGAGCCTGACTTTAGGACCTTCCATGTTTTATCCTCAAACTACCTTCCAACCTTAACTTTAACTACTCCTGTGAGCCAGTCCTCTATGACAGGCTGGTCTTCCTGAAGCTTCAGTCACAGGAAGCAGAGCCTCAATGAAGGTGACCTGGGTCAACAGAGGCACAGAAGGGGCAACTCCAATAAAATAACTTCTAGACTCATTTTATCAACTGAAAAGGGAACTGAGGAGCAAATCCCTGGATTTAAATTGTGAGGAAACATGGAAAAGTAATGTCCCTAGTGCTGCATGTAGGGAATGTGAATCTCAGAGGCAACCCTCTTGCAGTGAGAGTTGCCAGAGAAAATTACAATATTACTGATAGTCTTTTACTGAAAAATCACACTGTCCAGTGCTTCCCAGGCACAGATAAGCAGTGCGCATGTGTGCAGCAGGGCCTGGGTAGGAAGATACATGATGACTGACCCTGCTGTCAAGTGTTGGGACCAGGAGACTGTTATAAAGTGGTGTGCACTACACACACTCCATCAACAGCAAGTAGCTGCTATTCACCTTCACCAACTGTTGCTATCACCTTCACCAGTTGGCAGGAATGTGGCAGAAATATTCAAAAACTTCCCAAATATTTGAGACATTTCTATTAGAAAATTATTACTATTTCAATGTTGGAAACTAATTTAATAATAAAACATAGTTTGGGTAAACCCCATGTAGACAGTAATAAAAAAAAAATATGCTGGCCAACCTGACCAACAATCCTGCAGGCCACCATCTTGCTGGGCAGTGGCACTGATGGTCAGTCCTCTACTGGGGAAAGGCATCCCCTGCCCAGCCCTAGCCTGCCATTATAGTGGCTCAGACATAGTTATGTTCTTGACAGATTGACTCTGTCAGTATATCTTGATTTGAACTCTTTGAAAGAGAGGATCCAATTGAGTTAATCAGTCATCTCTTAGTACACAGCAGTCAGACTCCCCTAGGGCACTGGCCACTCCAGAGAAGGATGCGGTCTGAACTCACCCATCTTACCTCGTTAGGGACTTTGCAAAGTCCAGACTGCTTATCTCTCTCACTTTGTGAATACCAGCCATCTGGCCTTCTCTTAGTTCCTCCTTCCACCATCTCCTGTCTTACCACAGAGCTCTCCCACAGGACTTAATGGGGTCGTGCTGTCTTCTTTAGCACTACTCCCTCAAGGTCTCCTTTCTTCCCTCCTTTAAAGATCTTACATCACCCAGTACCCAGAGCTGATACTCAAAACTTCTGGTACTGTGCAGGCACTGACCAATCAGAACATAGGTCTTGTCAGAATGGACATTGGGACAGGTCCTGGAGGCTTCCTGCTGGACCATTTAGCACTAACACTCAAGTTGTGGGAAGCAGTCCCAGGGGTCCCAGAGACAGGGAAGGGACCCCGAGGAGGCCCACAGTAGCAGGTCTACTGTTGGGTAACATCCCTCCCCAAAACTTAATAACTTAAAATGTCAATGTATTCTCACTTACGATTTTGCATTCTGGTCTGGTTTCAGCTGGGTGGTTTTTCTGTTCCATGGGGCACCTACTGGGATAAGAATGTCCAAGATGGCCTCTTCTTCCATCACAAGCCTCATGTCTTGTCTGGATACACTAAAAGGTGAGACCTGGCAGGACATCGCTCTCTCTGTGCAGCCTCTCCTCCAAGCCAGCTTGACTTCCTCACAGCATGGTGGTCTTTGAATAGTTGGGCTTTTTCCATGACAACTGGCTTCTGAAAGGGTAGAAGCAGAAGCCACCAAATCTTCTTCAGACCTGGCCTCAGAAGTCTCAGTCTCCCTTCAGAACATTCTTTTGGTCAAAGCAAGTCCCAGCCGTGATTCACAGGAGGGGAAAGACCTCACCTCTTGAGGGGCAGAACAGCATGTATGTGTTGGAAAGGAAAGCAGCTGAGGGAGGGTCTACCACAATTAATGTGGACACATTTAAACATTTTAACACCTGATACAGCAGAACACATGCTTATTGGCTGAATATCTGCTCCTTTAAGTCACTATTGCAATTTTACATTTGTTGTCAATTTATTTGATATGATTCTGCCAGATGACAGGGACTGGTACAGAATTTTCTCAGTGCTATGTTTCTAGTGCCTACCATTGTTTCTGTCACGCTGTGGCATTTGATAGCATTTACTATCCAATGAATGGATATCTCCCTCAAAAAGCAGCATTCATAATCTCACTGGACTGGCTTCAGCAACTGAAATGCTTGAACTCGTGTGGTGAAAATTAGAGAAAGGGTTTTTAATAGGGAGGAACAGAAAGTTTAGAGTCAGAGTTCTCATAGGCAGAAGAGCTAGTTTTGCTTGAAGGCACAAGAATGTGTATTTTGGCACCAGTTACCAGGTGTCTGTGGGAGGCACTGTGGTGGAGAAGAACCAAAATAAGAAAGAAAGATTTAATACAATAGGTTTCTACCCCCACTCCTCTGTTTTGTGGAGGTTCTTTGCACCCAGCATAGATTCCCTACAACTGATAAAAATCATCAATAAGAGAAGCCACCCACCAAGACTTGATGGGGCAACCTCCCAGGAAGGCTCTCTTAGGCAAGAATTAATACCTTTTTCTAGCTTGGAATGCTTAACTGGAGGTAAAGGTTGCATTTGGGAGGCAGCCTGGGGTAAAGAAAAGAAAGAGACTCAGTAAAACTGGGTTTCCTTCCAGTTTTGCCATGCTTTACATAACCAAACTCCACCCCAACATTTGTGGAGGGCTAACTACCTTTAGGTTTCAACACTTTTTGACATAATTAAGCTATGGTCTGCCTTGTTATGAAATATGACAATCCCACCCTTCCAAGCTCTTTGTCCCCATCAGTAATGCCATCTTCCAGTTGATCCAGATTGGGCCCACCCTCATCATCTGCCACACCCACCCACTCTTGCCTCCTGCCTCCATTCTGCCTACTGCCTCTCCTGGAACACAGGTAAAATTGGGTTCCTGTAATCCCTGATTTCAGACTCTCCTCACTCCACTATACCTAAGGACTTCTGACTTTCCTGCCAACTGATGGCAATCCCCAAGGATTTTCCACCTAGGAGCAGGAGAGAGATGCATGGTCAGGCACCAGTAGTTTGACTCCAAGGCTGCATACTTGCCTGGGCTCCTTTCCAAGGCCCAGGGAAGGTCAACCTTACCTGGTTACATATTTGTGTACTATATTTTAACCACTATGGTTCTGATCCCTTATCATTTTTCATCCATTTTCCTGGTGTTGAATGGTGGTGGGATGTGTGTGTTTTATGATCTACTGATAAAGGGAAGTTGAATTGGTGATACATTTAGTTTGAGTTTAGTGGTACATGTTTATGTGGTTCATTTAAAGGTGCCCACATTGGTTGAAAGCAAATAGTGAGGTTTAGAAACTGCTTGGATTATACCCAAAACATTTGGGGGGGGAAAGGGATAAAAATCATAACACAAAGAAATGATGAATGTTCTAAGATGATGGTCATGCTAATTAGCCTGCACTGTGCATTATATGTATCAAAACATCACTATGTACAGCCTAAATGGGCACAATTACTATGTGTCAGTTAAACATAAATAAAATTAAGATAGATCTCCTAAAAATCTAAAATCCTAAAAATAAAACCAAATTAAAAACTCATATGTATTCCTGCATCCAAATCAACTCTACATAACAATAAGTAAAACAAAAGAAAACAGTAAAGAAGGAAAAAAGCATCAAGAAAAAAAGATAAAATTTGAATAAAAGTAATGGATAAGCTCTTGGACCATTTTATAATTTGATCAACAATTTGAATCATATGGACACTTTGGAAACAATTTTAGTTTCTGGTAGATTTGACACAAAACATTGACATCAACAAATTTAGTACAAAACTTATAATACACATTATAATGAGGGCATTGACAATAAACTATTACGTGAGTGTCACGAATGAAGAGTGTTTACGATGAGTCAACAGACAGGACAGCACAAAATTCTCAGAAACCTTACAATTCTCACAATTCATATATGAAAGAAGCTGGATGAAGCTTTGTTCAACTTTAGCAGCAACACTAAATCTTTACACGACATTACCAATAGCAGGTCATCAGGATGAAAGAACTTTTTTAGAAGTTCTTCCTAGAAAGAACACTATCAATTTAAAAATTTTTTCTGACCCACTATGTTGAATAAAAACTGAATTATCTTTATAGCATCATTATAGAACTGATATACAAAATCATTTTCATGTGAAAAGCCTTTCAAAAAGTATATAGCTTCCCCCCCCCAAAAAAAAAAATTACAGGAAAAAGTTTCATAGAGATATGCCAGCCAATTACTTAAAATGTCATTTTATTTTTTTAGGTTGGCTTTTTTATGGTATTTGACAGCTTTTTAAATTTTATGATGTGTTGTAGTACCCATTCTCATTCAACAAAAATATCTTTTTTTATTCCTAATTTTGTGTTTATTACTATGCATGCCTTTTCTTAAAGAGGAGACCTCAAAATATATAAGCATCAAGCCACATAAAAACAGCTCTGCCTTCCCAGTAGCCAATGTTCCTCTCTCTTAAGAGAATACAAATTGACTCACAGACCTCCTTCCTTCCATCTAACCCTGGGCTTCAAGGGGATAGTTCCAGCTTCAGTCTCACAGATTTCCTCTTTCTGGCAATTACTTTAGGTGCATACCTATGATATAGTTCTGGTGATGGATAGGGAAAAACTTCTGTCAGAGGATTTGGAGAAAGGTTTACTTTTCTCCTTAAAGACTTTTTTAAGCTACCCAGAGTAGATGTCCCATCTTTGTCATCTGGACATTCTTGCATTTGTATGTGATTTCTGGTGCCATAGCAGCCATCTTGTGACAATGAGAAGAACCAGCCTCAGAACAAGCCAACCAGGAGAGAGAACATCAACCCAGGCCCTACATTCCGACTTCCATGTGAAGCTATGATATTTGTTTTCTCTTTATTAAAACCGGTTGAGTCAAATTTTCTATTACGTGCAGCTTAAAGTTTCTCAACTGATACACTGACTCCCACAGTTTTCCATTGCCTCCAACAAGTTTCGTATGGGTTATTGTTTTGTACAGTTAAAAAGAGATGATCAAAGAATGATTTTTTAAAATCACATGGTTTTTTGTCATACAAAGAGAAATTTTTTCTTTTATTCAAACTACTTAAGGAAGGGAAGACTAATGAAAGCAAATGTCACAGGGAATACATATGGTAGACATTATTGCATACCATTATTTTGTACACAGTATACATTATATACCAACTACAATGTATGTTTTACGTACTAGTAATGCTACATTAACCACATAATGAATGAGTTTCAGTTTCATCAGAGTTCAATTATTAAAGTTGTGTTACTCAATTAGGATGGAAGCAGGCCTCCATGTAGTATCAAGTCTAATTAAACTTTGAGGTTTTGCTTTATATAAGAGGCTCTTGGAAGAGAAGACTTAATCAACACTGTGAAGATCTGTGACTACATGCAACATCCCTCGGCGCTAGAGAGTGGTGCTGGTGTTGGCTGGCGAGGCTCCGAGGAGCAGCTCCAAGGCCCTGCCACAGCCTGAGCTCTTACTGTTTGGAGAAGTACCTGACAGAATGCAGCCCTGCCACCGCCCAAGCTCTCAAAGTATCTGTCAAACTCTTCAATTTCTATGTATTTTGGAGTCAAGTGGTTGTGGTCAATAACTCACATATGGAAAGGTGTCACATCACATTTCCAAGAGGATGAGACACTCCAAGTTCTTATCAAAATAAAACATATACCACTCACGTAGCAAACTGTGTGTTTGGAATCATTTCAAAGATGCATGACAGTAATTTTCTAAGTTCTCAGTAATCTTGTCTCTTCCTACCCACCTTACCATATTTCGCAGCACACACAGCCTCCAGTCTTAAAGGGACACATACTGTGCATACTCTTCCCACACTTCCACGCTACAATCTCTGGTCTAGTTTCCTTCCCCTTTCCCCTCTCAGTACTATATCCATCTCAAGCATGAAGGTCTGCATGAAGCTTCCTCTGATTAATTCAGCTTACTCATCTTTCTCTTCTATATATTTTAGTAGCATCTATTATTTCTTTTTCATATAATGCAGTGTATAATATTGACTCATATAAAATGGTAGAAAATCATCCTGTCTCTGTTCTTTGTCTCCTTAATTGTATTCCCACAAAGACAGAGACCAATTCCTATATATCTTTCTATCTCTAAAGATACAGTAAGAATTATACAGATGCTTCTCCAAATCCATTGCTTGAGAAATATTTTGAAATTAAAATTATTTGTAGTATCACCAATATTTCTCAGTCGCTTACCTGTCAATTATGGATACAATATACAATATCTAGAAAAAGGTCTCAGATGATGTTAAAGGGTGAGCACACCCAAGACCCAAAGATGGCTGATGCTACAAACCAGTCACAACACCAGACTTTTAAAATGAATAAAAACTAAAAGCAATCAATTCTCTCCATTGATATATAAATGTGCACAAATGTTTCATGATGAATAACTATCAAAGCTTGGCTTTAGAAGCAAGTCTTATAAATAATCATTTCTCATCACTATGTATTGGGACAACTGGCTAAATGAGCACTGACATCTTTGGAAATGAAGGCCAATATGTCTGTACTATACACAGGACAAGAGTGAAACAAGATGGGCAGCTGGCACCCAGCTTTGAGGCATAGCTAATAGACTGCTCCCAACATATGCTGGTTCAACTTACAATTTTTCAACTTTACAATGCTGTGAAAGCAACATGTATTCAGTAGAAACCATACTTTGAATTTTGACCTTTTCCTGGGTAAGTGCTCTGTGTTGCCAAATGATTCTGCCCTAGTGCAGGTGAATGTAAGTGTCTTAAGTAAGTTTAAGGTAGTTTAGGCTAAGTTATGATGTTTGGTAGTTTAGGTACCTTGAATGCATTTTCTACTCACAGTATTTTCAACTTATCATGGGTTTATCAGTACATAACCTCATTATTAAGTTGAGGAGCATTTCTATAATACTTACGTATTACTTTTTACGTCACTGAGGCATACTTTACAGCGGTACACTTGCAAACATTTCTTCCATTCATAGATTCCAAGCATGCAAGTTTCTCTCTTCTGAGCTCTGAGTCAGGAAATCTGCTGGCTGTGGCTGGTGAACCACACCACAAGCCAACCATCACTCCGCTTCATCCCGTGGTCTTTGCCCATTGAAATGCTCAAGGATTCTAACTGATGCACATCTGTATATATTTATTGATTCCTAATAGTTATTTACGAATACAGTGACAGTTGGTTTGGTCCCTTACGGTCTAGTTTAGGGAGCAAACATTATTAAACAATCACAAAAAATAAACATATATAGATACAACACTCACTTTTTAGTTATACTGAAGGCATGCCTTACCACTTTATATTGAGTTACTGTGAATCCTTATTTTGTGCAAGGAATATCCATGATGAAGATTCTAGAGACAGAATGGAATTCTACTGGAGAGAGGAGCAGATCCAGCTGTGGAAACTCAGTTATCAGGAAACCCAGTCTCCAGCTTTAATAAGTACTTTCTCTTTTTTCTAAATGGACTGTAATCTGTACATGCCATCTCTTCATGCTACATTGAGCTATCCTCTTGCTAGGTTTAAAACAGGTGCATTAATTAGAATATGTTGCATTATGCTATAGTAACAAATACTCCTAAAATATGAGTAGCTATAAAAAGAAAAGGTTTCTTTCTCCTTCATGTTACATGTCCTCTGTCAAGAACATGTTCTCTACTTTAGCATCCTCCACCAAGAACTCAATCAGAGGGAGGCCTCACATCTGAAAGAAAGAAGGAAGCTTTCTTGCTACCCCCACTCACAGTAGATTGGCCTGAACTGATCAGATGGCTCTACCCAGCCACAGAAAGGGCCAAAAACTTTTTGTGTACCTTAAAGGAAAGAAGAATTGGGTATTAGTGCATAGCACTAATGATTACCTTAGTGTGTTTCACAGAATCAAAGTCACCTGAAAGAAAGGCTTGTGTCAACCCAGGAACAGCAATTTCAATGGCCTCAAAGTCTACAGTAGGCTCCCAAGTCAAGTGTGCAGACATGATGGCTCTGGTAGTAAACCTGGCTGCTGTCAAGGGGGTCAACGTGACTGTGACAACAGCAAGGTTCCTAGTAGAAGGGTCTGGAGGATGGGTGGGGAAGAAAGAAGGAAGCAGAAAAGGGAAGGAGAAAGAAAAGAAATAGTATAAGCCCTTTCAAACTTCTCTAGGAGCAGAAATGATTTACAGTTGAACAATGTAAATTAATTAAATTAAAGAAATTAGAGTATCCATCTCCTCATGCATTTATAATTTCTTTGTGTTAAGAACTTTCCAATTCTACTCTTTTAGTTATTTTAGAAGCATACCCTAACTTCTTATTGATTATAGTCATTTTGATGTGCTGGCAAATATTATTAACTCTATCTAACTACCTAACTATATTTTTGCGTCCACTAATCACTCCTACTTTATCTCCTTCTCCCCACTACTCATCACAGCCTCTGGTAAACGACTATTCTGCTCAGTCTGTGTGAGATCATTTATTTTAAATATTTAGCTCCCATGAAAAGAAAGACAAAATAGTAGGAACAGAAATGGCAAAGTCTTGAGACACGTTTGAGGAATAAAAAGGAAGTCAGTACTGTCAGCCCCTTAAGAATGAGGGAAAAGGGAGCATAGGAGATTAGAGGGAGAAGTCAGATAATTCGGAATCCTGCCTAGGAAGATAGCTTGAATTTTATTCTTAAAACAATGAGAAGCTATGGATTAGTTTTCAGTGAGGGATTTGCTTATGATAGGTGCATGGATTAAATAAATTAATATATACATATAATGTACTTGGAAGAGAAGCTGGCAGAGAAAGCACTATAAAAGCATTCTAATCAGCATTGTTGTTATTAAGGATTGGGTTGGAGAAGATCAAGAATGAAAGCAAGGAGACCAACTGGGGCCTATTTCCATGATTATTGGAGCCTGAACCAGGATGGTGGCTGTAAAATTGGACAAAAATGGGATTTACATGACAAAGTGTAACACCAAAGTCCAATCAATAGGAGTTTCTAATGAACAAGGAAAGAAAGGAATGAAGGACTCCTGTAGGTTTCTGTCATGTCATCTGTCAGATGATGCTACATTAATCAATCTAAAGAGGATTGCAGAAGCAACCAGTTCTGGGGTGGGGGAGATCGAGAGTTCCATTTCATTCTGTTGAGTTTGAGGTGCTATCAAATATCTCAGTGGAAATGCCAAGTATGCTATTATCCTCATGTACCATGAGAAAATTAAAAGTATTTTACAATGAGGAAGCTGAGATTTAGAGGACTCAGCAATCTGCTCAAAGTCAAATAGCTGTTGAGATGTAGAGGCAAGACTACAATTTAGATAAGAACCCTTCCCAGCCAGAGATCTCATTCTCTCATAGATAAACACATTTAGCAGGAGACTTGGGTCCCCTGTTGGTATAAACAAGAGTCCAGAATTGATAGCAGCATCTCTAGTCACCTGTAAGGGACTGGAATCTCAGAAATCCCAGGGGAGTATGTGAGCCAGCAAAAGAGGCCATGAACTGTTACCTGATTGTTGTGCCAGTACCATGCTGTTTTGATCACTATAGACTTGTAGTATATCCTGAAATCTGGCAACATGATTGTTGTTTGTATTTTTAAGAACTGTGTTTGCTATTAAGAGTTTTTTCTGGTTCCATATGAATTGAAGTACTATTTTTTTCAAGTTCTTTAAAGTATGACATTTGTGCTTTGATGGGGGATTGCAATAAATCTATATATTGCTTTGGGTAGTACGGACATTTTAATAATGTTCGTTCTTCCCAGCCACAAGAATGGTATATTCTTCCATTTGTTAACATCTTGCATAGCTAAGGGTACCACAAACAAAGCAAGCAGAGAGCTTTTGGAATGGGAGAAGATGTTTGCATGTTATGAATCTGGTAACTAGAATCTACAACAAACTCAAATTAAACAATAAGAAAAGTGCAAATAACTCCCTTATAAGTGGGCAAGAGTCTTCAACAGAAACTTCTCCAAGGACAACAGACAACAAACACATGAAAAATGCTCATTATCTTTAATCATCAGAGACATGCAAATCAAAACCATCTAAGGTCTCACCTAACCCACATCACAAAGTCCCAAAACACCACATGATTGTGTGGATGTGGAGGGAAGGGAAAACTTCTACACTGCTGGTGGGATTGCAAACTACAGCCCTTTTGGGGAGAAGTGTGGAGAATCCTCAAAGATCTAAAAGTAGACCTTCCATTTGATTCTACAATCCCATGGAAGAACAAACATCTTTTTACCACAAAGACATTTGCACTAGAATGTTTGTTGCAGCTCAATTCATAATTGCCACATTACTGAAGAAATCTAAGTGCCCATAAACCCCTGAATGGATCAACAAACTGTGGTATATGTATACCATGGAATACTACCCAGCCATTAAAAAAAGATGGAGACTTTACATCTTTTACATTTACCTGGATGGAGTTGAAATACATTCTTCTTAGTAAAGCATCACAAAAATGAAAAAATACATATCCAATGTATTCCACACTAATATGAAATCAACATGTAAACAATTACATGCTCATATGAACAATAAAACACAAATATAGTCTAATATGGAGGTAGAGTGAGGCAGAAGAAGGAAAGAGGGAGAGAGAAGGAGGGACATGGCAAGGATGTATAACATGCCCCCTGGGTGAGGGGCTCTTTTAGAACTGGAACTTTACTCTGGAAGAGAGAACAATGTAACCTAAAAATTTGTATCCTCATATTAATTTGAAATTTAAAACAATGATGCAAAGACAAAAAAAAAAAAAAAGAAATGTTATCTGATTCTTGATGGGCAGCTAATTTGCCTAAGCAAGAAGAAAAAGCCAAGCAAGATCTCTGTAGTTAATGGCAGTGAGGTTACCTTACTAGGCCTTTTCTGATTTCTTATAAAATTGGAAAGGAAATCTATCTAACACACACCCTTGTGTCTGTTATGAAAAATTATTGAAAAAAAGAGAACAGAAAGATCATAGCATGTGCTTGATAAGCCTTCCAAGATCTACATGTTCATTTAACCTTTACTATAAAAATAAACTTTAAACTCAACCAGGGGATGAGGGGAGAGAAAGAAGTTAATGTTTAATGGTTGCAGGGTTTCAGTTGGAATAATACAAAAGCTCTAGAGATGGAGAGAGGTGATGGCTACACAACCATAAGAGTACACTTAATGTCACGGCACTATCTTTACAAATGGTTAAAATAGTAAATTTTATGTTATGTATATTTTAGCACAATAAAGGAAAATTAAACCAAGCATTTGCTTATATTAGAATAGAAGTTAGCTTAACATACTTTTATTGTGTTTACTTCATATGGAACTAGGCAGTAAGTCAGACTCCTTTGTTAGCCCCACACACATTGGTTGTGAGGGAGGATTGGTTCTAACTTGGGTAGGAAAGTTGCTAAAATTAAGAAATTGAGAAATAAGCTATAAATAAAATGATGACAGTTGTTTTTTTCCTTGAATTAGGAGCTAGATTTCAAACCACATCTTATTTTATCTGTACAGGATCACATTGCAAGCAGGCAACTGTCTGGGTTAGTTTATGATCCCCCAAGGGCCAAGATATGTCTCTGCCTGTCTTCTCAGCTACTCTCAGTGCCTTGCATGTGAAAATACTGTCACATGACTGGGAAGGTTGACTAGCAAAGTCTAATGACAGTATAAAGCAGTCTTAGAGAAAGAAACAGAACTAAGGAGGGAAAAAATAGTGTGCCTACCATCCAAAACTTTCATGGGGCCACTAGAAATCAAAATACTAAGGGTTATATTCAAATTAAAGTCACATTAAATTACAGACTTTCAAAATCAATCGGTCAGCTTTCTTCTGCTCCAGGGACTGTTCCTTCTTTGTCTGTGATCTCCTGTGAAGACTTACTAAAAGAAGGAAACTTCCCAGTCTCCACAAAAGCATGACTGTCCTTGGCCTTCAGCCATTGCTAGAAACCTGGGGCAGACACTGAAGGTCAAGGATCAAAAGTGCCACCCTAAGAAGAAAGGAAACCCAAGGCCAAATTTCTCCCAGTCACAAGCAGCTTTAGCATAAGCTCCAAACAGCCTGCCACCACTGGCCAGTTGTGGCCATGTTATGTCAGCAATGATAGATAAAATTAGGCTTCTTTTATGGAAATATTTTAGAAACCTGTATAACCTCTTTTAATCTCTAAACACTTGGAAACTAAATAACACACTATAATCCATGGATCAAAGGGAAGTCTCAAAGGAAATAAAATAATATATAGGACATAGAGAATGTCAATGAAACAAAAGGTGGTTCTTCAAAAAATAAAAAGAGCAACAAAACCATTAAACCAATAGGAAGACTGACAAAGAAGACACAGATTACCAGCATCAGGAATGAAACAAGAGATGTCACTGGAGATTCTGCAGAGAGCAAGAAGATAAGAGAATACAGATGCTCATCAGTGTACAATGAGATTATGAACCATCTTGAATTGAAACTATCATAAGTCAAAATACATTTAATGCCTAACCTACCACACATCATAGCTTAACCTCCTACATATGAGCAAAATCATCTAGCAACACAGTACACTGTAGAGTATGAGTTGTTTACCCTGTTGATCACATGGCTGACAGGGGGGTGCAGCTCACTGCCCCTGTACAGCATCCTGAAGATGGTTCCTAAGCATATCACCATCCCAGAAAAGATCACAATTCAAAATTTGATTTCTGCTGAATGCACATCACTTTGCACCACCACTAAGTTGAAAAATCATAAGTCAGAGCAAAAACCTTCCATACTACAAACAAATTTACACACATCAATTTGACAACTTAGAGAACATGGACCAGTTTCTCAAGAAGCACAAGCTACCACAACTCGCACACGAAATAGATAAATGGGAAATTTGAATAGCTTTGCAACTATTGAAGAAATTGAATTTGTGATTTTTGAATTCTTAAAAAAGAAATCTCCAGGCCCAGATGGTTTCACTGGAGAATTTGTCCAAAAGTTTAAAGAAAAATTAATATTAATTCTATGCAATTTCTTTCAGAAAAGAAAAGAGGAGGCTACATTTCCTATTTATTTTTTGAAACTAGTATTATCCTGGTGGCAAAGCCAGATAAAAACAATACATGTAAGATAGTAAAAAAAAGAAAAAAGAGGCTCGGCGCCTATGGCTCAAGCGGCTAAGGCACCAGCCACATACACTAAGGTGGCAGGTTCGAATCCAGCCTGGGCCTGCCAAACAACAATGACGGCTGCAACCAAAAATATAGCCAGGCGTTGTGCTGGCACCTGTGGTCCCAACTACTTGGGAGGTGGAGGCAGGAGACTCGCTTGAGCCCAGGAGTTAGAGGTTGCCGTGAGCTGTGATGCCACAGCACTCTACCCAGGGGGATAGCTTGAGGCTTTGTCTCAAAAAAAAGACACAAAATCAACACAAGAATCAATTGTATGTCTATATATCATTAACAAATACATGGTAACTGAAATTAAAAATATAACACCATTTACAATAGCTCAAAAAAATAATCAACATAAGTCTAACAAAACATGAATAAGACTCACATGCTGAAAACTCCTAAACATTGATGAAAAGAGTCAAAGACAGGGTATATCTTACATGGGCATGGACTGGAACATTCCACATAGGAAAAATAATAATTTTTCCCCAATTAAAGAAATATTTAATGCAATTCCTATTAAGATACCAGCAAGAGTTTCTTCAGATACAAATTATTATAAAATATATATGGAAATGCAAAAAAACTAGAAGAGTTAAACAATTTTGAAAAAGAAGAATAAAGTGGGAAGAATCAGTCTAACCTATTTCAAAACTTGTTAGATAAGTATCTTAAGAACCAAGACTGTGTGGTGGTAGAGGAAATATAGACACATGATCAATGGAGCAGAATAGAGAACTCAGAAGTAGACACACAAATATACTCAACTTGTTGACAAAGGTGTGAAGCCATCAAGGAAGGAAGCATTGTCTTGTGGACAATTTGTGCTGTAGTAATTGGACATCTATCATTGAAAAAATAAACCTCAACCTAAGTTCATACATAATGTAAAACTTAACTCAAAATGCATCATGAACTTCAATGTAAAGTTTTGGGGGAAAAAAACTATAAGCAAATCTTCTGTGTATAGAAATGAGTAAGGAATTCATGGACTAGATGCCAATGCACAATGCATTAAAGGAAACCTTAATAAGCTATTTTATCAATTTTTAGCTATTGGACTCTATCTAAATTAAAATTTTTTCTCTGTGAAAAACCCTGCTAAGAGAATGAAAATACAAGGTACAGATGGGAAGAATATATTTACAAGCCACACATCTGACAAAGGACTAGTATCTAGAATATGTAAAGAATTCTACAAACACAGTAGTATAATAATAAAACAAGCAATCCGGTTAGAAAATGGACAAACTGCATAAATAGACATTTCATCAGAGAGGATATACACATGACAAATAAGCACACGAAAAGATATTCAGCATCATTCACTACTAGGAAGATTCAGATTAAAACCACAATGAGATGGCTCGGTGCCTGTGGCTCAAGCGGCTAAGGCTCCACGCACATACACCTGAGCTGGGGGTTCGAATCCAGCCCTGGCCTGCCAAACAATAATGACAGTTATAATCCCAAAATAGCTGGGCATTGTGGAGGGCACCCTTAATCCCAGCTACTTGGGAGATGGAGGCAGGAGAACCATGTGAGTCCAAGAATTGGAGGTTGCTGTGAGCTGTGATGCTACAGCACTCTACCCAGGGTGACAGCTTAAGGCTCTGTCTCAAAACCACAATGAGATATCACTATGCATGTAATGTGGATGGTTAAAATAAAAAAAGTAGTACTGACATGAAATGCTGGGGAAGATGCAGAGAAATTGGATCATTTATACATTTCTGAAGAGAATGTAAAATGGTGCAGCCACTCTGGGAAACAGTTTCAGAAAAATAACTAAACATAAACTACCATATGGTCCAGCAATTATGCTCCTTGGCATTTATCCCAGGAAAAATGAAAATTTATGTTCAAATGAAAACCTATGCATGAATGTTCATACCTGCATTATTCTTAACGGCCTAAAACTGGAAACAACCCAACTGTTCTTCAACGGGTAAATAAATGGTTATACAAACTATTAGTACATTAATACCACGGCATACAATGTTAGCAATACAGGAACGACTATTGATATATGCTACAACTTGGATGAATTTTCAGAGAAATACGTTAAGTGAAGAAAATCAATACCAATAAGGTACTTACTATATGATTCCATTTATATAACATTCTTGACATAACAAAATTATAGAAATGGTGACCATGTTAGTGCTTGCCAGGAGGTTATGAACAGGGAGAGAGGATGGAATGGAACTAGATGGGTGTACAAGAGGAATGCGAAGGATCCACGTAGAGATGAAAATGTTCTGTATTTTCACTGTATCAATGTCAATATCCTGGCTGTGTTATTGTACTACAGTTTTGTAGATATTACCACTGGGAGAAACTGAGTAAAGGGTATGAAGAACACCTCTGCATTATTTCTTACAACTGCATATGAATCTATACTTGTCAAACTAAATAGTTTTATTAAAAACTTTCTGTCCATTAATTTGTTGAAACATGTATCCAGCCACTCATTGTGCATTAAAAGCAAATGGACCCCCACAGTTCATAGCTGACATTTCAATAGTATGATTGCAAAACAAGATCTAGGAGCTTGCCTATAGGCTACAGGAAAGATCATTGGAGGGTAAATTCAAATTACTGAGCAAAAAGATGTGTTCAGTCAGCTCTCCAACAAATGAGGGAGCAATTAGTTAGTAAAATTCTCTCTAGATACACACTGATGTTAAAAATGGTGGGCTGGATGAGTTGTGAAGTTCTCAGAAGACCACCTTCCCCAACCTCAGGCCAACCCATACCCTACACTTTTGGTTTTGCTCTCTCAAGAGAGAGAAAGCCTTGCAGAGCTTTGTGTGACATTGACCAGCAAGTGTCAGGGCTCCCAGTGGGAATGGCTCAAGTTAAAAACTAGCCCAGGTCATGCTGAGAGAGACAGGTGGCACTGGGGTGTTGAGAGTGTAGGCTCCAGAGCCACACATATCAGGCTCCTGTTCTTTCTCATCTACCTATTGCTGTGTGACCTTGGCCAGGTTACCTCTCCTTCCTGAACCTTAGCTTCTCATCTGCAAAACGAAATATCTACTTCTGAGCTGGTTCTTTCCTTTGCTTAATGTTTAATTGAGCACCTAGAATGGGGTCAGGCAGGCACTGTTGTAGGGACTAGAGAAGTCACAGTAAACAACACAAAAAAGAAGGAAGGGAAGGAGGGAGGGAGGGAGGGAGGGAGAGAGGGAGGGAAGCCCTATCTTTTCAAAACTTAATGTAGCATTGAGGGTATTCAGATGACAAATGAAATAAACAAATGAAATATATAGTGTGGGAATAGGTAGGCTGAAACCCCATGGATCCTTCAAAAGCCAGGGTGAAACCCACAGGCAAGCCACCCTGTACTCCTGATTGAGAAGAAAGAAGTCTGAAGGTGCCCAGTCAGGGGAATGTCTGCGTGACTATCCCTGCATGGGGAAATCAGCAGTGCAGGCAGCTGAGATCATCAACTAGTAGCTTAGGCTAGAGAAGCTGAGATGTCTGTCTGAAAAGATGAGACACATTTCTCCCCCCCCCCTTCTTACTGCACCATTATCTGGCCTCTTCAGATGTTCCATTACCCTATGTTCCTGTTTACCCTTTGTCCAATCTTCCTGGGGGCTGTAATCTACCCTCTCTTATTCTTAACCTTGACTGCTGACTGCTGACTGCTGTGCATCCTTGCACATGAACTCTGTTATGTACCAAATAGAAAGACTCCGGGAAACAGGACAGGGACTGCATTGTTCTCATGCTGCCACCTCGAGCACAGGGAACAGTGTATGCCCTTACAGGCTTCCGGTTTTATGCACCAAGTTTGATGCAAGTTTCATTCTTTCCTCAGCGCTGGTCTCCCTTGCTGGCCACTGTCTCAGGTTGCGGTCAACTCAACGCCTGACAATATAGTATATTCAAACATGAGAAATGCTTTTTAAGAAAAAAAGCAGAAAAAGAGGTTTACATGTGCTGAGAAATAAAGGGGGGAGGCTATTTTAAAATGTGAGGTAAGTCCTTATTGATAAGGGAGACAGAAGACCATGGGGCTGTTGAGAAGTTTCTTTGCAAAAAAGAAAGCATTAAATGAGGTGATATCAATAACAGATTCAGTGCAACACTTGAGATTCTAAACGTGTCCAATAAATGTTAATGAGAGACTGAAAGAACAAAATATTTATTTTTTAATTTTTCTTTTTTTAGTAATAAATTAATCTCAGTTTATCATAACATTTTGCTTTACAACATTTCTAATTTAAACTTTTTAACTCTTGTAAATAACATATACCTTAAAACACAAACACTTGGTAGGGCTGTACAAAATAGTTCTTGATGTCCTTATTCTATAAGCTTTTTCTGTTTTTAGAATTTTATTTTCTTATTTTTACTTTTTAAACTCTTTTATTAAAACTGTGACACAAACGCACACATGATCCCAGGCCTACACAGGTCAGGATCCTCAATTTCACAGTCTTCCACCTCCACATCCTGCTCCACTGAAGATCTTCAGGGACAATAAAATACATGCCTGGAGCTGCCACCTCTTCTGATAACACTGCCTTCTTCTGGAATACCTCCTGATGGATCTGTCTGAGGCTGTTTTACCATTAACTTTTTTTTTTTTTTTTTTTTTGAGACAGAGTCTCACTATGTCACCCACGGTAGAGTACTGTGGCGTCACAGCTCACAGGAACCTCAAACTCTTGGGCTTAAGCAATTCTCTTGCCACAGCCTCCCAAGTAGCTGAGACTACAGGCACCCACCCCAATGCCCGGCTATTTTTTGGTTGTAATTGTCATTGTCGCTTGGCAGGATCAGACTGGGATGGAACCCACCAGCTCCAGTGTATGTGGCTGGTGCTCTAGCTGCTGAGCTACAGGCACTGAGCCAACTTTTTTTTTTAAATATAAGTGGAAAGAGTACACTCTAAACTAACCATGAAAATTATAGTATAATAGACACGTAAACCCGTAACACAGTTGTTTATTGTCATCATTGATATTATGCACTGTCCATGGCTGTCTGGCTTGTCCGAGCTATAATTTCACAGGACTGGAGGTGCAGTGGGTTTGTCTACTCCACCCACTGCACCGCCAGGACCCTCTCTTATTCTTAACCTTGACTGTTGACTGCTGACTGCTGTGAGTCCTTGCACGTGTGATTAGCATCACTACAAACACATGAGCAATGCCTTGTGCTACGATGTCACCACAACTAGGATATCACTAGGTGACGGGAATTTTTCAGCTCCATTATAATCTATAGGACCACCGTCATCCACAGGTTCCATCTTGACCGAAACATCTTTCCACAGCACATGACCCTTCTGCTTGTCAGATGGGTCACTGAGCCTCCAAGAATCCAGGCAGCTGGTACTCAGGCTCACGTGGGTCAGCCTGCATTTGAACCTCTTTCTCTTTCCACCACCCTCTTGCCTTCACTTGCCAATAACACGAACATGCTGCAAAGATGGGGTACTCCATTCACCCTGGGCCTCCCCAAACCTCAGGCCTTCAGCATGCTCCAGCATCCCCAGGGGGACCACAGACTCTTCAGGCCCCTCTCCTTGGAGACTGTGGGATACACGATTTTTAAAGGGAGAGAGCAGCTTGCTCACCTAAAGACCAACTTCTGGCTTATGAAAATTGTTAAAAACCAATGAGAACACAACTCAAAAACAAATTAGGCCTTCATCTGAGCCTTCACAGGTCTGTGACTTCCCTGCTGGAGCCTGGCGACTGGGCTCTTATAGCACCCCAGGCAGGACCATGTGCTTCCCCAAACCTCCCACCCTAAGCCTAGCTGGCTCGCAGCACTGCAGGCCTATTTAGTTTGTGCAGTGGAGGGGAGGGGACACATACCCCGAGGTTAAGAGCTAGCAGTGGGGCACGCAGAAGCCCAGCTACCACCGCCAGGGACAGTCATTCAAAGTGCCATGAGGATCTCTTCTTTGCGGGTAGGTGAGGCTTCCCACCATTGGTTCCGGTGACTTGGAATGCCAAGGGCCTAAACTTAATTAACTTCTCTGGGCTGGGACTTTTCCATCCCAGCCTGCATCCTGCTTCGTGGGGCGGCTGGACGTAAGGGCTCCCTGCACAAACAGGAGGCCAGGGACCTTAGTGGGAGCATCGGCAAATACAACAGGGCCAGTGGCATCCTCATTAAACTCTGATTAGCAAGTGGACTTGATCCAGGCCAAATCAGAGCTGAATGAGATTTCTTTCTTTCTTCTTCTTTTTTTGCTGCCAGTTGATCAGATGTAGGCAATTAAGAACCCCCACACCTCCAGCCCTTGTATTTTTTTGAAGCTGGGAGCTCATACCAGTCAAGCCATAAAGACACTATTGTCCTAAGAACAATATTCCCCACTAATCTCACTTCTGGCAATTTACTTTTTCTTCCCAAGCAGATTTAGAAACTTAAAAAAAAAAATCTTTGAAAGAGTACGGGGGAGGAATACTCCATGGTATCTAATCCTATCGCAAAGTGGGAGTTTTCTTGTTCCATTCAGCTTTTCTTTGAATGAGCACTGGATAAATAAACTTCTCCTGCATGGCCACATTGAGGCCGGGACCGTGAGGATCCAATTATGCATATGGGGGCGTGTGCATTCTAGTTTGCAAATCAAACACAAAGAAGGCAGCACAAGCTCCCTTATAATCAGTCCTTACTACAAATTTACAAACCTCAGAGGTGAGATTTGCTTTTGTTAAGTGCTTAGGAGCAATTATTACCTTTCTTTAATTTTCTGGTGGTAATTAGACTCCCAAATCCAGTCCAACCTGGTCTGTACCTGGAAGGCCTTCTTACCTCTCCGCCTGCTATTCCTCAGAGCCAGCCAGCCGTGGGGATTCCTGAGAACTCAGAGAACTTTTTCAGCCTGAGGGCCAATAAGTCTGACAAGCATACACTGAGGAGCTGCGTCTTTTTTTTTTTTTCCTTTAAAGAGAGATGAAAGACACAGGGAGAAAGGGAGACAAGCAAAGGAAAAGCAAGAGGAAAAGACAGAGGGGAGCAGAGGGAAAATAAGGCAACAGAAAGTCGAGATGGAAAAAAAGACAGTGAGGATTATCTAGAAAGGACTAAGAAAGAAGGGAGAGGGAGCGGCCCCACGGTTGTTACTGTATTCATACTTTACACTCACTCGCTGCATCCATGTTAATGAGAGCAGTGCCTCCAGGCCCCCAGGCTCAGTGCATTGGGCTATTGCAGTGAATGAAGAAGCTAAGAGTCGCTCTGAAAAGAAAAAGTAAAGGGGAAAGAAAGCAAGAGAATCCAAAAGCCCTGGAAAATAGCTAACCAAACAGCTCCACCTTTCACCATGCCCTGGAGGTCAACCATCTTGGCAGGCAAGAGAGACCCAGGAAAGAATTGCCAACATGCCGGCCTGCTCGGACCCAGCACAGAGGCTGGGCCAGGAATACTGATGCTCATCTTATGTCTGTGATGGTGATGACAAGACCCATCTCCAGCGGGCCAAGCTGGGCATCCTCTGGATCTCTTATAAAAACAAGCTGTTTTTCAATTGTTGGGCTATTGAGAATTAGGATACCTGGGGGTAAGGGTGGGGTTAATTATAGGGATGTGGTATGAAAGCTGGAAGTCTGGGTCCAGGGCTTCCGGAAGAGGGATCCAGATTACTATGGAGGAAGCCAAAAAGAAATTAAGCAAGGTGGGCTACTTCCCTAGTGCCCAGAGAAAATGAAAGCTGTGTAGTAAGTTCTAAAGCTCTTAGGAAATAAGAGGTGGAAGTGTTTATCTGTAATTGGTGTCATTTCATATGAGATTAGTCATTTTTCTCCAAGATGAAGGTAAAGAACGTGTCCCTTTTATGACTTAAAATTTTAAGTCTTATGGACCTGAATTGAGATCCTGGCCCAGCTACTTACCAGTGGTATGATGTTCATGGAATTCCTTAATCTCTATGAGCCTTGGTATCTTCTTATCTATGAAATAAAGAGACTCTCTCTTGAAGAGCATTAAATAAAATTATGTATGCAAATCACCTAACATGTATGTGCATATGATGGAAACTCAAATAATCTGTATGGGAAATTTAGTTTAATAAATTATTAATAGTTGTTGATTATGTTTAGGAGGCTGGGTTAAAAAGGGAAGCAAGTACTATTTAAAAATAGTAGTTTAAAAAAACCTCCAGATGTACCCCCAAAGTGCATCAATGTACACAGTTACCATTCAATAAAAAAAAAATAAAAATAAAAAAAAAAAATAAAAACCTCCAGAAATGTAAGTGAAAAAATAACATATAAATAGATTTATAAATAGATTTACTTGTTTAGAGAGATACGTAAAACAGCATTGCTATAATTCGCAAATGCCATATGCATTTACTAAGTGAAAGTACCATGGCTGCCACCCGATCCCCACTGAGTATCACTGTTTGATAGGAGCAGTACATATGAATAAGCACCACATCCAGCAGACCCACTATTTGGGGGTGACTTAAGCAACATAGTGACCCTACAAGGCAGAATATAGTAAGAGGCAAAGGAATTGAACAAAGAAATGCAGGAGCTGGTTGAGGAAGGAGAGATTAGTTCCAGATAGGAGGATTAGGAGAGGCTTTAGTTGGAGCTGGCATTAAACCAAGACTTGAAGCTAGGTAGAAATAAGAAGAAAGGGCATCCTGAAAGGGGGGAACAGCATGAATGCAGGAAATGCAAGGTATGCCTGAGAAATGGTAAGTGCTACGCCTGCCGGGAGTGAGGCTGGGTGGATGGGCTAAATCACAGAAGACCTCATTCGCCATGAAGACTCGGACTTTTATTTTGCCAGCGGTGGATAGAAGAGAGTTAACTTGACCTATATGGTTCTAGAAGCACACATGTGGACAACAGGTAGGAAAACACCAAAGCCAGAGACCAGCAGAGGTCTTTGTAAGAAAAAGGTGGATAACAACCTAAAGGAGGGCTGTGATGCAAATGAGGGTGTGGATACGGACTTCAGAGAATTGCCAGCAAGAGGACGGGCACTGTGTTGAATGTGAGGACAGAGGTGGAAGGAAGAGTTGTAGAGAATGTTGGGAATCTGAGCATTGGTGACTGCAATGGACTCAAACTGTTATGCTGTAAACACTGAGAGAGGAAGGGAATGTGACAGGTCAGAGTGTTCCATTTGAGAATTTTTTTTTTTCTTTTTATGAGCATGAGTATGAATATAGCATTTCCACCAGTCACACACCAGATGCCTTCATTGTATAGATCACTTAAAATAGCAATTAAGTTGGGGCAGCCTTCCTTGAGAACTGGACTATTGGGGGTCTAATCATGAAAACAGAAAACAAGTCTCTTACACAAAGGGAATTTAATACAAAGAATTAACACAGAGATGATGGAATAGCTGAGACACCAAAAATTAGAAGAGCAGAAAGCTGATACCGCCCCCTTACACTAGAGGGACAAGGAGAGAAAGAGGGATTCCCCAGAGTCCAAACACTTGAGCCATCTAACAGCAGCTAGTGGGGAGCTGGACCCACAAAGTAAGAAGAGAAAGAGGCATTGCAGAAAGCCCTGTGCACGGCAAACAGAGCCCCTCTGATTCCCTCCCATGTGCAAGGAGTGGGCTGCTGAGCAAGAAAAGTTTCTAGCAGTGGGGAGAAAGGATAGCTGTGACAGTGCCTTGGAGAACAGATGGAAGGAGACCAAGAGCTAATGGGGGACCCAGGAGTAACTAACAGTAGCATCCCAGTGCCAAGGGTGAAAGACCAGGACGGGGTGAGAGCAGATGCCTGTAGGCTCTGATCCTCTCTACCCCTACAGGCAATGGTGAGGGAGAGAAGAGGTGCTTCAGACTTGCCCTTCTGCTGAGTGTCTCCTAAAACAAGTGTCCGGCAGCACCCTAGATCTCAAAGCTGGGCCAACAGCATCCAGTCCCATGCCCACCCCACCCCTGCATAAACTCTGCACCATCCTGGGGCCATGGCTCAGTAGAGAGCCCTTGTCTTAGTTTTGCCCACTGTCACCAAGGCTGCCTTCCCTCTTTGTAGCACTGTTACTCCATTCAAGGAGGACATCTATGAGCTGCAGTATATTTGTATACCATCTTTGTGTTATTTTTTTATTGAGTTTGAAAAGTCTAGTGATCAGCAGGGCTCTTATTAGAGTTTTTTTTTTTTTTTCATTGAAGAGGGTTGGGGAACTCTTGGGAATATGTCAGTACTAAAATGTTATGCCCAGAGGGGACCACAAAGATCATCTAGCCCACTGCTTCCCAAATGTTTTCATAAGTATCACCTGGGGCCTTTATTAGAATGAGAGATTCTCAGGCTTTATCCTTTATCTACTGAATCAGACCCTATAAGTGACTCTTAAGATTATGCAAGTTGAGGGAACACTGATTTAATCTAAATTCTTCATTTCAAAGATGAGGCCCAGAAAAGTGAAGGGTCTTTCCAAGAATTCACAGTTAGTCTCTGGGTGAAGTGGGATGAGAATCCACACCATAAGGCCTGTTTATAGTCTGATAAAATCTCCCAGGAGAGGAAAGTGCTGTGGGTGGGTAAAACATATGCACAAGGTCGGATACTTAAGTTCAGGAACTCATCCCAGGAGAACTGCTACATACCTCAGCGCTGAATATCACTATGGTCACCTTTGAGGTACTCCCCTGGGGAAGTTATGTACTGATGCCAGCAGCTAGTCTACCTTTCAGAGAAATTTGGGAACTCTTTTTTCTGGAATGGCCATCAGAGCTGTCATCATACAAGTATTGGTTGACCAAGACTTTTGGTGATATTTTTCCTCAAGCTTGATTTTCACTACAGATCTATTCACTAAAAAGGAAAAGAAGAGCAACTTTAAAAATCTCTTTCTGTCTACAGCTCAGACAGCAGGCAGATGTATCCAGCCCAGACCCTGGAACTATTAGCTGATAAGAAACTACCTGGTGAATGAATGAGTGAGGCTGCTAGATTTCTCACCTGGAGAGCTGTAGCCGTATACATTTTCCCCTCAGAAGCAAGCCTTTCATGGTAGATTCTGGAGATCCAGAATCTTCCACGGCAGGAGTGCAGATTTGCTGTGCTTTCCAAATCTGCCACGTGAAGGGAAGGATTTCTGTGTGGTTTTTAAAAACCCATGAATGTTTCTTTTACCAGCATTTCCCAAGTATGGAAGTGTAAGCAAAGAGATTCTCAGAGTTAATTAACCTCCCTCTCGGCCCTCCCTCTTGTTTGCCCAGCTCATTCAAACACATAAATGCCACTACAAACAACCACTAAATCTACAGAGGCTTGTTCTAGCTGTCAAACACAGCCGTAAAAATAATATGCCCTCCAGCATGGGAGGAGGGGAAAGCAAAGATGGGAAGGCACTCACTAATTTTCAACAATCCCTCCTTAGAGACATAATCTTCAAATAAATATTTAAGTTGCTCTGTCTTTGGTCTTAGATTATTTACAAATCAGGCTTTAAAGGCATTTAAAATGATCCTTCTCTGAGCTATCTGCACACCTACAGTTGCCCAGGAGTAGGAATGAGCCTTCCCAGAGGCCGGGAGGCTGGCCCCAGCAGCCCAGCAGCCCAGGATTCCCAGGGTGGCTAGCAGCCTGCACACACTCTGTCGGCCACCCTCAGCCACGATGAAGGCACCTGCAGAACTCTAGGAGATCCCACTACCTTGCCTTCTGGGGCTTTTATAGAGACACGAAAGAAAGTCATTCAGAACAATCACATCAAGAGAAGCAATAAAGTGAACCCTAGCTCCTGGGACTTAGGAGTTGGAAAAGAAAAAGGGCAGGGAACTGGCTGGTTCGCAGATAACTGGAAATGTGTCTGAGTTGGGCAGTGGAGCAGAGATGAGGGTTAATATGAATATATAGGAATGTAAAGGGCATACTATGTATAAAGGCCTTCAGACTCTCAGATGACATCTTCCAAGAATACTTGAAACTCTCAAGAGGCTAATAGGTTGTCCAAGGAAGAAAGGGATTTATGTCCAAATAAATGCAAACTCTGAAATGTGCACCCATGTGTCGTCCTCCTTTCCAAGTTGCATGAGCAGAGGTTGGCAAACATTTTTATTTTTTTGCAGTTTTTGATGAGGCTGGGTTTGAACCCACCACCTCTGGCATGTGGGGTCAGCACCCTACTCCTCTGAGCCACAGGCGCTGCCCAGGTTGGCAAATTTTTTCCTCTTCAGGGTCAAATAATGCACAGTTTCTGCTTTGTGGGCCACACAGTCTCTGTCACAGTTACTCACCTCTGCTACTGTAACGGGAAAGCAGCCACAGAGAATATGTGAGTGACCATGCGTGGCTGTGTCCCACTAGAACCTTATTTACAAAAGCAGGTAACAGGTCAGGTTTGGCCTGTGAGCCAAAGTTTTCTGACCCCTTTATTAGACTATTAAAAGCTCTAAGAAGTCCCGCATTAAAGAAATCTTTTAAAAATTATTTTACTATTCAAAAGAAAAAAATATATATATGGACTCAAATTCCTGGGCTCAAGTGATTCTCCTGCCTCTGCCTGTCAAATAGCTGGGACTCTAGGCATGTCCCATTATGATCACGCCTGTCAAGAAATCTTTAACTTCATCTAACCCAATATTTTCCTCAATCTGTGAGCACAAAACTCTTTTGTATCCCCACATCTCTATTGACATCATGTGCTAGACCAGCGGTTCTCAACCCATGGGTCGTGACCCACAGGAACTGTATTAAAGGACCACGTCATTAGGAAGGCTGAGAACCACTGTGCCATATTAATGTTCCACAGAACAATTTGGAAAAATATCCTAGGAAATGTGCTGGGAAAGAAAAAAGCTATCTGCAAAAAGTTGCAATGCCTCAGTAATCTGATGTCTAGTGCTGGGGCAAAAGCTCTATCAACTGAGGAAAAATTATCCTCTACTTCCAGGTAGGCAGAAAATAAGCAACAATAGAAAGACACTAATAGTTAGAGACCAAGGGAAACTTTGGTAAGAGAAGTAGAAATCTACCGCAGTCCTGGACCCATGGTACCAGCTGGGACACAAAGGGTTCTGGTTCAAAATCCTAAATCAAGCAGGATGAAAGCTCACAGACGACATGATTCTGACTGCTTCTCAAGCTCCTGAAAGTTCTCCAGGATGTTCAGAGTACAGTAGAAAGCATAGTAATCAGGCTAACTGCTTCAACAAATAATTTCAAGCACAAAAGAAATGTATTCACATAAAGTTTCAACAGAAGTTTCTGGTCAATGGGAAACTTTCTTCCACACAGTCATTCAGGGACCCATGAATTTTGTGTGTGTGTGTGACTGTGCCATTTCCTAGGATCTCAGAGTCTTCTGCTGTAGCAGACCAGCTGTCAGGGAAGAGAGGAGCTAGAGAATGTGTCAGACAGCCTGCATGGGCCAACCAGCTCTGTGAACATCTCTGAGTCCTGCACAAATTATGGTACAGCAGGAAGCCAAAGGTGGAAGGCCTGTGCTTCCCTGAGAACCAAACACAACTCCAAGCCAAATAACATCAGTTTGTGATCTGTACATTGAGTCTTAACTTGATCTTTATTTTACATTCCATTCACCAGGAGTTCTATATATGTTTAGCCTACTCTCTTTTAGTATCTCAATAAGTACTTTATATCTTTTTTATTTTTTGCATGGGAAGAAATGATTAAATAAAAGGTAATATTAAGTCATGTTTCAAGTGGGGAAAAGAAAAGAAACACCCACTGAGTAACCAAAAAAGAGGTTTGGGGGGAAGCAGAGTAGAGCTTTACAAAACTTGTGTGTGTGTGTGTGTGTGTGTGTGTTTTCTTTTGGGGGACAACACTCAAGCTTGGATGACTCCCTCCCACGATGTCCTTCCACCACAGGATGTTCAGCCTCAACTCTGTTATCAGGTCCAGAGAGGGACCCAGAGAGAAGAATCCAAAGCTCCAGCCTGTCTTCCTTGCTGACAGACAGCTGCCACTCCTGGCCTGACTTTGGGTGCGTTGTGAATCACTGCGAAGGTCAGGACCGGCCGTCTCAAGGTGGCCCACACAGACCCCCCCGCCGTGGGCACGAGCGCCACCTAGTGGCTCCCAATCACTTCACGTCAGACCAGGCAGGAACAGAAAAGTACAGACTACACAACCAGCCAGTGAAAGTTAAATTCAAACTAGGAAAAAAACAGTGCGGAGGGAGGGAGAAGGACAAATAAATTTGATTTAGGAAAATAACGAATACTTCTCTGGACAGTTCTGGAATGCTAGCTGATATTTTTCCGAGTCTTAAAGACATATTGGAGGACACATGCTCTTGTGCTTCTTTTGATATTTCTAACCAACTGTGAATATTTTTTTCACTGGGGATACATTTCATCTTTAAAAAGCTATATGTCATACAATATCGTTTGGGATAAAAAATTAGAGACAACTCATAGGGCAAGGGCACACATATTTAAAATGACAAGCCTGCTTACCATTAGCGGAGTCATATATCCACTGCACTCCCCTTCCCCAACATAGGATCCTTTTACAGGATACAAATACACAATGTTTATTTATTGTACAAATATATAATAAATACAAATACAAATATTGTACAAATATACAAATATTATATGTATATTTGTATATTGTAAATTTGTATACAAAATACAAATATACAATAAATACAAATACACAATAAATATATATATGTGTGTATTTATATACACACACACACACACACACACACATATTACAAAAAAGCAATCCTCCTGTCTCAGACTCCCAAGTATCTGGGATCACAGGTGCCTACTATAATGCCAGGCTAATTTTTTTGTTTTTAATAGAGACGGGATCTCACTCTTGCTCAGGCTGGTCTCACACTCCTGCCTCAGCCTCCCAGAATACTAGGATTACAGACATGAGCCACAGTGCCTGGCCCAAATATATTCTCATTTAATCCTTACAACCTTGTGAGACAGACATGGCAGAAATTTCTCCCATTTTGCCAGCGAAACTAAAGTCAGCGGGGTGAAAAGATCAAAGCAAGCCAGTGACCCTCGGAGGACCTAGACACTGATGAACAGAATCTGCTCTCCTTACTTGAGGCCTCTGATAACAGGAAAGGAGAGTAACAGTCTCTTAGATACCAATTACACACCCCTTTATAGAATATGTATATCCATACTTACGCCCACATCCACGTGTCCGGTGAGTTACTCCTGTCTCCTCTAAGTCATTGCTTTCTAAGAGTAGGAAAAAAGAGACCAGAACACAAAGGTGGCTGAGCCGTGACCTTCCCTGCAGCCAAGTACAGGAGACCAGTCTATGTGTTAAAGGCTATATGAGGCACACCAGAGCAGATGCTGTCAGTCAAGCAGCTTCCTGTAGCTCTCTGGATGTGCATAACATCCCTTCCTGACATCAGCTTTAATGACCCACAACTGTGAAGTCAGGGGGCTAAGACTTTATATCTAAAAAGAAATCAAATATGTATGCACAAACACATACACATTTTGTGAAAAGTGTAAGAAAACTGAGGCAATTATTTACTTACTCAGACAAAACATGTTTGGCTTCCGGAATATATGAAGAGCTTCAAAGGATATAGCATTTTACTCTGAACCATGAAGAGATCCAGACCCTCATTTCTTTCCTTCTGCACATGTGGTAATAAGAGTGTCCAGTTGAGCAGCTGAGAACATGCTGGGTGAACACAAGGTCTTACGATGAGGGCATCTCTGCTCAGGCCACAACTAGCGTCTGGGGACTGATCCTTCCATCATTTGGTGTCAAAGCAACCTGATCCTCACACCTCATGCCTAGTGAGTTAGTACATCCTGGTAGAAACCTGGACATCCCAGCTTGCAAAATTGATATCACTGTTCTTTATAGAAATCTGGAGATGTCTGTAGCATAAGAGTCACCGGATATACTCAAGATTTATCATTCCCTCTAAGATTACCACTGCTTCTATTGTTCTTATAGAAGCATTCCACCTTTCCTAAGAAACTGTGTAAGTCTGCTTGGGCTGCCATAACACAATAACACTGTCTGGGTGTCTTAAACAACAGAACTTATTTACTCACTGTTCTGGCGGCTGAAAGTCCAACATGAAAGTGCCATGAGGGGTAGCATCAGGTAAGGGGCGCTTTCTGGTTAGCACATGGCCATCGTCTCACTACACCCTCATGTGGCCTTTCTTCTGTGCACCTGCAAAAAGAAATCTCTCTCTCCCTCTCCTGAAATAGTCACTAAGCCAATCAAGAGGTCCCCACCGTCATGACTTTATCTAGCCCTAATCACCTCCCTAAAGATCCACCTCCAAATACCATCATGATTGAGGGTTTAAGATTCAACATATGAATCTGAGAGAGGGACACAGATATTCAGTCCATAACAGACATTATCATGTTCAAGACATTAAGAAAACTATTTTTAAAAATATTACTTGACTCTTGCTCCAATCAAATGATCAAAGAAAATTTACATATGATCAAAGCAAATTTATATGTGTATTTCTTGAGGGAAAGGGAAAAACTATGTAGAAAACACAGGGAAATTGGGACTGGAAATTAGCATTTCCCTCTGGAACACCCCGGGGAATGTTAAAGACCACTACGTCTTACAGAGGCCCATGCTAGATCTCCTGCAGATATTTCTGAAGTGCCAACAGCCAACACTGAGAGCCAACCTCACTCCCCTTGTAGAATTTGGGTACCTTCCAACTGTCAGGTCCTGGGAAACAGGATCACCAAGGCAGTAAAGACAATGAAATGAGACAGGAAATACGCTGAATCAGTGATGGAGCCGAAGCCACAGAAGGACAGGCTGTCATCTCCCTCCATGCTCTCAATGTCCCTTGTCACACTCTGTTATGAGCTGAATTGTGCCCCTCCCAAATCCATATGTTGAAGACTTACCCCCATACCCCCAAATGTGACTGCATTTAGAGATGGGGCCTTCAAGATGACCAAGTTAAAATGAGGCTGTTAGGGTGAGCCCTCATCAAATATGATTGGTGTATTTATAAGAAAAGGAAATCTGGACACACAAAAGAGATACCAGAGACCCTGGAACACAGAGGAAAGGTCATATGAGGACAAAGTGAAAAGGTGGCTGTCCATCAGTAAGCCCAGGAAAGAGATCTCAGGAGAAGCCAACCCTTTCCACAGGGAAATCTTGGACTTCCAGCTTCCAGAACAGTGAGAAAACAAATTTCTGTGGTACAAGTCCCCCAGCCCATAGTATGTAGTTCTGGCAGCCCTGGCAGACTAATAACACACCCCATTAAGCCTCACAATAAGACAAGGGAAATACAGTAGAACCTCACCTCTATAGCTGACCATTTCCTTACATTGACCTAACTTGCACAGATCAGACAGACATGCACCACATGCACTAAGGCCTAATTCCTTACATTGCCCACCTCCATATGTTGACTAATTTGTTATAGTCCCTTAGTGGTCAACTTTTAGAGGTTCTGCTGTTGCTTTGGAAGGAGAAGTTTTAGTGCTCAGATTAGGCTTTGCCACTAAGTTACATTCCCAGAACAGTTAATGTTTCCAGGCATCACCTACGTCATTGAGAGAGTTCTCCTAGCATCTCACATGGCTCTACTGCCTTTTTAGTACTAAATACACAGGACCCTAGTCCTCCACTGCATGGGCTGCCCCAGCCTCAAGGCTTCATGTGGCAGCACCAGGACCCACAAACACATTGCTGCCTGGATTTGGTGGGGCGGCGGGTGGGGAGGTGGGGGAGGAATCTCCATTCTCCAGGGGCAGGAATTAATGATCTTGGAAGCAATGATGTGGGTTTTGCCTCCCTCCCTAATTGGTTCTTGTGGAGGGCAGGGATCCATTTTGCCTAGAAATCTTTGTGATTCTGAATGCTCAGGTATTCACCCTATTCACACCCCTTCTCACACACACCTCTGCCTCAGGGGTCTCTTTGGCTTGGATGACTGCCAAACTCCCACCCAACACCCGATTAGATGTATCAGGAAAGGTCTGTGCCTGAGGGAGGCAGCCCTCACCTGCTGAGGGATTTAAATCTCCCGACATGTTCATGCCAACTTCCCCCTCCATATCACATTTACTGATTAGCCTTTTCTTTGTCCTTTTTAAGAAAAAGACTGCAACTTATTATGTTTAAAGATGCCTTCATGGGATTTGTCTAAAATACCGAACAATATTTCAACCAACAGCAAAGCACACAGATTATTCCAAAGGATAAAAGACAGAGCCTACAAGCACCTAAGTGGAAGTTAACCAATAATACTGGATGTGCCCAGCATCCCCCCATGTGCCCACTCCCCTCCAGGCAATGGTAGCAAGAGGGCATATGAATTCAAAGTGCCCTGACTGTCAGAGAAGCTACTGCTTTCCTCCTATATTGCCTTTTCTTGTTTGCTACTTAACATCAGCAGCCTAAGTGCACATACAGGAGAAAAAAGCACAGAGAAAGTGCTGAGTCATACTTTCTTAAACCTCACTGTTTACAACCAACAAGTCCTTGAACAATAGAAGACTAGAAATGACCAGAGAAAAGACAAGCTTTTGAATAATGAGAAAACATACTCCTGTTTCAGCCTGAAACTAGATCATCGAGTCTAAACCTCTCCCAGATCAATACTGAAGGGCTTTTATTGCTTTGCGGAGGTTCATTAGCACAAAGCATTCTCACTTGGAATACTCAGAAGAAACCCCTGAACAGACCAAATCCATACAATGGCAAATGGAAAGATGTAGAATAGAAGACAATCAAACAACAATGAATCCTAAAAGCAGAAAATTTCCATGTTTTAAAAAACTGAACTTTGTATAGTTTGAGGCAGAGACTGAAAACTGGCATAGTATTAAGAGCATTCGTGCTGATGTGAACCCAATGGCAAGAGGCATGGAAATGCAGGCAGTGGAATATAGAGCCAGGACTCAGTGTAGGATCATGACCAGAACCAAGTCAGACGGGAAACTGGCCCTTTCTAGAGGAGGTGATCCTATCACCATGGGAGCACCAACTGAAAGTCACACACACATACAATGAGCCATCCCTGTCTGGGTTTGAGCTTCAGTCAACTTGAGTCACTGGGGAGTTTCCTGAGCATCTCTGATGAGAAGGACCCTCACTAGGTGTGAGTACTGGGCTGAGTAGCAAGTTAAGGGGGCAAGCAGCTTCCTCCAGACCCTCATAAACACGTGAACAAAGACAAGGCACAGTCAAAGGCCCTCCAAAGATCCGTGACCTCCAAAGACCTCCTTCAGGTTGGCTTTTCCTAAAAGCGAATAAAGAGTAAATAATCCTCCATCCAGTTCAGAGCCCACTTAAGATGACAATAAGTCATAAGTTTCATAGTTCTCTTTATAGAGATCTTTAACGTCCTCTTTTAGGTAAACTCCCAAATAGTTCATCTTCTTTGGCACTACTGTGAAAAGAATAGAGTCCTTGACTGTTTTTTCAGCTTGACTATTGTGGGTATATATGAAGGCTACCGATTTATGAGTGTTGATTTTGTAGCCTGAGATGATGCTATGTTCCTTGATCACTTCTAAGAGTTTTGCAGTAGATCCCTGGTGTTTTCCAGATATACAGTCATATCATCTGCAAAGAATGAAAATTTGATCTCTTCTGACCCTATATGGATACCCTTGATTGCCTTTTCTTCCCTAATTGCTATGGCTAAAACTTCCATTACAATTTTAAAGAGCAGTGGAGACAATGGGCAACCTTGCCTGGTTCCTGATCTGAGTGGAAATAATTTCAATTTAACTCCATTCAATATGATATTGGCTGTAGGTTTGCTGTAGACAGCCTCTATCAGTTTAAGAAATGTCCCTTCTATACCAATTTTGTTAAGTGTTCTGATCATGAAGTGGTGCTGGATATTATCAGAAGCTTTTTCTGCATCAATTGAGAGAATCATATGGTCTTTGTTTTTTAATTTATTTATGTAATGAATTATATTTACGGATTTATGTATGTTGAACCAGCCTTGGGACACTGGGATAAAACCTACTTGGTCATGGTGTATAATTTTTTTGATGTGTTGCTGGATTCTCTTTGTTAGGATCTTGTTGAATATTTTTGCATCGATATTCATTAGTGATATTGGTCTATAATTTTCTTTTCTTATTGGGTCTTTTCCTGGTTTGGGGATCAAGGTGATGTTTGCTTCAAAGAATGTGTTGGGTAGTATTCCTTCTTTTTCTATATTTTGGAAAAGGTTAAGTAATATAGGTACTAGTTCCTCTTTAAAGGTTTGGTAGATTTCTGATGTGAAGCCATCTAGTCCCAGGCTTTTCTTTTTAGGGAGATTTTGTATGGTTGATGCAATTTGAGAACTTGATATAGGCCTGTTCAAAATTTCCACTTCATTCTGGCTAAGTCTTGGAAGGTGGCATGCTTCCAAGTTTTGGTCAATTTCCTTCAGATTTTCATATTTCTGGGAATAAAATTTCTTGTAATATTCATTAAGGATTTTTTTAATTTCTAAGGGGTATATTGTTATTTCATCTTTACCATTTCTGACTGATGAAATTAGAGATTTTATTCTTTTTTTCTTGGTTAGGTTGGCCAAAGGTTTATCTATTTTATTGATGTTTTCAAAAAACCAACTTTTTGATTTATTGATCTGTTATATAATTCTTTTGTTTTCAATTTCATTTAATTCTGCTCTAATTTTGGTTATTTCTTTTCTTCTGCTGGATTTGGCATTGGAATGTTTTTCCTTTTCCACTTGTTTGAGATGTCTCATTAAGTTGTTAACTTCCTCTCTTTCCATTCTCTTGAGGACAGCTTGCAGTGCTATAAATTTCCCTCTTAGGACTGCCTTAGTGGTATCCCAGAGATTCTGATAATTCGGATCTTCATTATTGTTTTGTTCCAAAAATGTGGTAATTTCCTTCTTGATCTCATCCCTGACTCACCTATCATTCAGCATAAGGTTATTTAGCTTCCATGTTTTTGTATGAGTCTACAGATTCCTGTTGTTACTAAGTTCAACTTTTATTCCATGATGGTCCAAGAAGATGCAAGGAATAATTTCTATTATTTTAAATTTGCTGAGGTTAGACTTGTGACCTAAGATGTGATCGATTTTGGAGTATGTTCCATGGGCTGATGAGAAAAATGTGTATTTAGTTTTGTTAGGATGAAATGTTCTGTTGATGTCTGCTAAATCCAAATATTGGATGGTTAAGTTTAAATCTAAAATTTCTTTGCTCAGCTTCTTATTGGAGGATCAATCCAACATTGCCAAAGGAACGTTGAAGTCTCTGACTATGACGGAGCTGGAAGAAATCAAGTTGCTCATGCCTATTAGAGTGTTTCTTATAAATTGAGATGCATTCTGGTTGGGTGCATAAATATTAATAATTGAAATCTCATCATATTGAATATTAGCCTTAACAAATATAAAGTGACCGTCCTTGTCCTTGCTTACCTTTGTTGGTTTAAAGCCTATTGTGCCTGTCAATAAAATTGCAACACCTGCTTTTTTCTGCTTTGCATTTGCCTGGAATATAGATAACCATCCCTTCACCCTGAATCTATATTTATCTTTTAAGGTAAGATGAGATTCTTGTATGCAACAGATATCTGGCCTGAGTTTTTGTATCCAGTCAGCCAACCTGTGCCTCTTTAGAGGACAATTTAAGTCATTCACATTAATTGAGAATATTGATAAGCCTGGTAAAATTTTGGGTATCGAGTTTTTCAAAAGTCCAGTGGACATTTTTAATTCTTTCTCCACTGTGGAAATTGGAATTTGATCAAAAGTTTCTGGGTGAGTTTACTTTTGTGGTAGAGGATTTCACTGGTGAAGGATAGGTCTGAGAATATCCTGAAGAGCTGGTTTAGTTATGGAAAATTTCTTCAACATGTGAATGTCATTAAAATATTTAATTTCTCCATCATAGATGAAACTCAGTTTAGCTGGATACAGGATCCTGGGTTGAAAGTGTTTTTGTTTTAGGAAATTAACAGTTGATGACCACCCTCTTCTAGCCTGAAAGGTTTAAGCAGAGAGATCTGCAGTAATTCTAATATTCTTCCCCCTGTAGGTTATGGTTTTCTTACGTCTGGCTGCTTTTAGAATTTTCTCTTTCATATTAACTTTAGTGAAGTTAATTATGATGTACCTGGAGGATGTCTTATTCAGGTTGACTCATGCTGGGGTTCTGAAACTGTCTGCTATCTGAATTTCAGAATCTCTTGGCATATCTGGAAAGTTCTCTTACATAATTTCATGAAGAGCCTCTGTGTTTTGTGAAACAACTTTGTCACCTTCAGGGATTCCTATAAGGCGAATATTAGTTTTCTTTGAATTATCCCAGAGCTCTCTGAGAGAATGATCTGTTTTTGCTCTCCATTCCTCTTCCTCTTTGAGTGCTTGGGCATGTTCAAAAGCTTTGTCTACAATGTCAGAGATCCTTTCTTCTGCCTGTTCCATTCTGTTACCGAAGGATTCTAGTGTATTTTTCAGATCTTTGAGGGCTGCCAACTCTTGCCTCAATGTATCAAAATCTTTGGTCATCTCATCTTTGAAATTTTTGAATTCTTGAGACATCTTTTGAATAATTTGAAATTCTGATTCCCTCCTTACTTCCATTCTGTTGATCTTATTTGCTATCCAGACTCTGAACTCGACTTCTGACTTACACACATTTTTAAAATAACAGTCTTACTTAGAAGTGGACTGTAATACATGAGTAGAAGAGAAAAAGCTTGTTTCATATGGAGAAAAAAGATTTAACTTTTTTCTTTTTTTTTTCTTTTTTCCTTTAATTATTATGGGTACAGAGTGGTTATATATCTTTATAGGGTACATGTGATGTTTTGATATAGAATACAATGTGAATTAATCAAATGGGGTAATTGGAGTATCCATTGCCTCAGGCAATTAATATTTCTTTGTGTTAGGAACATTCTTTTTTAACTTTATATACACCTGTTTAAACTCATTCCAATCAGTTTGTATTGCTTTTGTAATATTAAAAAGGAGAAAGTTTTTTTATACCTTCTGTCATGTCTTTTCTTAGCTATGCTGCTATTCTTTCAGAGGTAGGCAGGATATAAGAAGAGACTGAAACGGAGCAGTAGGACTTGGGATTGAGAATGGTGCACAATCAGGAATTTGGCAACTTCTAAATATATCCTCTTCTCTCCCTTATGCTGAACATAGGGTAAAGGTTCCTTGATAATCTCTTGACCAGCTATCTATTTTATTGAAAGCCTGAATGTTTAACTTATAAAATAAAATGACATGGTATTTCCCCTTGAGGAGCTTGAATAGAGGAACCAAAAGATAACATATATAATTATAAAACCCATAATGATAGATAGCACACAGCATGATGGAGGCCTAGAAGGATGGGCCAATGAGTCAGCCGGGAACAGTGAGGAAAGACTTCACCAACATGGGGAAGTTTGTCAGTTGAGACTTAGGCAATGAGCAAAACCTTTTTCAGGTAATCAAACATGCAGTTTTTAATGAAATTTCATGCAATTAAAAATAAACAAAACTGAGGGAAGGGGGGAGGATGGGCAGAGGGAGGTGATTGGTGGGACCACACCTATGGTCCATCTTGCAAGGGTATATGTGAATCTTTCTAAATGTAGAATATAAGTGTCTCAACACAATAACTAAAAAAATGCCATGAAGGCTATATTAACCAGTTTGGTGAAAATATTTCAAATTGTATATAAAACCAGAACACTGTACCCCATGATTGCATTAATATACATAGCTATGATTTAATAAAAATAAATAAATAATTAAACAAACCAGATATTTGCATACCACCATAAAAGAATTCTAAACAAAAGTAAATAAGCAAATTAAATACAAAGTGAGAGAGTGAGAGATGATTTCTAAGAACTCTTCCAGGTTTAAAAATGTCCATTTTTAGGGCGGTGCTGGTGGCTCAAAGGAGTAGGGTGCCAGCTCCATATGCTGGAGGTGGCGGGTCCAAACCCAGCTCCAGCCAAAAAATGCAAACAATAAAGTTGCTTTTGAAAATCAGTGTAGAAGTTCCAGAAGGAAACTGGAGTTTTATGGCTTACAAAGGCAGAATTATCTATAAAGCCCTTCAGAAACACCAAGGACTTCCACAGGTTGCACATTTGAAGGCTCTGACCATTGGCTTCTGATGAGTCTTAGTTGTACACTGTTCTCAAAAAGAAAAAAGTGTCACAAGAAAATAGCATTTCCAGAAATCTTAGAGAATATCTAGGTGAGTTTACAAGGCAAGTGGAAGTACTAGAAACTAGAGGCTTGAAGGAGGAAGTGAGGAAAATGAACTGGGGGAGGTTGCGGGAAGGGAGGAAAACCAGCTCTTGTTAAGTTTACGGCCAATTAACATTTGCCATACTGCAGACTCCAGTGTTTAGCAAGGGCTTCTCAATATTAAAGGCAGCACTTTGAACAATAGAGTCCTTTTTTTCTGCAGTTCACAGCTGTCAGAGATCATTTAACTCCCTATATATTTCCAAAAAGTGATGCCTTTAATAGGCTGCATAAACACTGGGGTTAGAGCACATTGAGGCTTGATTTGGGTGCAAGGTGTTAGGGCATAGCTCGCATCTGTCAGGATCTGGAAGGCAGGCCTAAGCAAATAACACCATAAACTACGCTTGGAAAAAGAATAGCAGGAAAGAAAGACAGAAGGAGGGAGTGGTGGGAGAGGGAAAAGGAGGAAGACAGAGAAAGGAAAGGAGGGGGAAAGGAGAAGAGAAGAAAAGAAAGGAAATTATACAAGGATGAGAGAAATCAAGAGAAAGAAAGAAATTAAACTTCTGCCATGGAAGCTCCAAATGGCTTAAGTAACACTTCAAGTAACTTCTTAAAATGGTTCCCTTCCATTTGAATGTGAACCTAGTCATAAAAGAACAAGTTAAATCTCACTTGTCAGACCTAAACAAATTTCCTACTTATTAGAAATTCTACCAGAACTCTTATTATCTCAACACAGTTTATATTTAATTTCCAATTTGTTTTTCTTCTTTTAGAACAGATCCAGGTATCACATATAACATGCACTGATTTTTCTGTTCCTCTGAGCATTTCAATGGCCCCACTGTTCTCCAAGACCAATAAAACTGGTGGTGTGATGTTCCTCCCTTTGGGGTAGGATTCTGTATTGGAAATATAAATCTAATACAGTTATTAAAGAGAGACTATGAAACCTAAGAAAAAGACTCACACTTCTAATTAGACAAGTGTGACTTGCAAGATTAAATGTTTTGTGAGCTCAGTCATGTTTATAAAAATATAAGAATCTTAGAAATCTTCCTTTAAAATGAATAGTAGGAAGTAATAAAATGGTCTTCATAACATGATGTTAAGTAAAATTCCAAATGCATTCAGGAATTTTATATGTAATCTTAAAAATAGCTAACCTTTCTTAACTGAATTCATGGGAAAATGTCCACTAACTTTATCTTCTTAAATAATACCTATGTTTGTATTAAAGCATAAAAAGCACAGCAATTTTAAAAAGTTCCCAGAAAGAAAAAACTCACCCCAAATTTTACCACCCAGAAATAAGCAATGTTAAGAGTCTATAAATATTATTTTTACAGAATTTCTCTGAACCAATATACGATGTACAGATAGAAGAATGAATAAAAATTAGATTTCATAGATAAATAGGCAGGTATTTAGAAAGAATGATTTCATTAAAGTGAAATAATACAATTTATACCCTTTTAAATACTTAATGTTATTTTATGTACATTTACAAAGATAAGAGAAACTGAAGCAAAACTGAGCAAACTGCAGAATTTCACATAAATGTTTCTCAAAAAAAAAGAAAGAAAGAAAGAAAGAAATTAAGTCACCTGAACACTGGAGTCATCATTTCTTGCTAGCAGTTTTAAATACATATTTTATTTTTAAATAGTTTGGATTAATCCCTCACTAGAAAAGACAAAGCCCTCTTCCTACCTCCAATCTCCCTCCCAATTTTTGTGCTTTATATTATTTTTATTTTGTCAGAATTTGAGACATTTACATAAACCATAATCCTCCCAACACTTTCATCTTAGATCTACATTTTAATGGATCCCACACTCACGACTAGGCCTTCTACCACTGTTTCTCCATTCTTGAGTTCTTTCTCTTGATTCACTCCTTTCCCACATTACTTGTTTTTGATGAAGGAAAATGTATTTTTGTAAAATAGATTAGAAAGTTTGTAATATAATATAAATAATGAGAGTTAGGTAAATGTAATTGTGCCTTTAGTGGGACTTGGGGGAAACATAATCTGCTTAGTCAACTCGAACTTTAAAATACCAGAGACACAATTTGTGGGAGGACTTGATATGCCCTCTAAGCCGGGAAGCCATGCAGAAAACTCCAGGGGTTGACAGAGAGGCCTTCTAAGACCCAGTTAGGCTCCAAATCAGGGGGAGGGGAGATGTCACCTACATCCAATCTTTAGATGTGCCCAATTAGGCAGCAAATGCCTCTAGAAGCAAAAGGGATCTGAGAGCCTGCCTTGGCATATTAATTATTCAGAGACAAGAAGCGGTACCTGCTAGGGGTGATTGGTCTTCTCGTGATGCCATTTCTGTTCAGACACTTAAAAGTTACCCCGGACTCAGCCTGTAAAAAGGGGAAGATGCCACTTGCTTCTCTGGAAGTGAATCTCTTCATGTCTTCCCTAATGAGGTGAGGAGGCATCCCACCCTTCACCCCACCATTGCACAGGTCAAAAACCTTACCTCCCTCACTCCTCCATCCTCTATCCAATCCACACTGGTCTTTCTCTACTGTCACTATCTAACCGGTTTTATTTCTTAGGGGGACAAGTTATGGTCCCTTTTCAGTCCACTCTCCAAAATGCAGACACCTACCTATGAAATAGCATTTGCCCAACTAAATGATCTAAGGAAATTTTTAAGTTGTTACGAATGTTTTACTCTAAAAAGGTATATTTCTCGGTTTCCTATAGAAGTAAAATCATATGAACAGGAAACCAGATTTAGAGTCTAGACCAGGGTAGTGAAGGGACAAATAGTAATTATTCTCGGCTTTGCAGACCTTACAGTCTCTGCTGTCGTAACTCAACTCTGCCATTGGCAGCTGTGCAAAAGCAGCCAGACACAATATGGAAATAAATGAAGGCAGCTGTGTCCCAATAAAACTGTATTCATAAAAACAAGGCATTAACAACAATTCTTCTCAAATTTGTCCAAAAAATAGAAAAGGATGGAAAACTTTCTAATTCATTGTATGAGGCCAATAAAGGTCTAATATCCAGAATATATAAGTAACTCTTTCTTAAAGTAGATTTGGTAGAGTATGAGTTGAATTCCACTATATGTATATATTGCATTGTGGTGGGGTCTGGGCTTTTGGTGCAGCCGTCACCTGAGTAGTGCACATTGTATTCCACACCTGCTTTTTCATCCATCCCCACCCCTCATCTTCCCCCTGTGTCTCCAGTGCCCACTTCACCACTCTGTGTGCCCTTGTGTAGACATAGTCTAGCTGCCACTTATAAGTGAAAGTGTGGGGCATTTGTTTTTCTGTTCCTGAGATACCTCACTTAAGACAATGGCCTCCAGCTCCATCCAGCTTGCAGCAAAAGACTTTTCTTTTTTTCTTATTTCTGAGTAGGACTCTATTGTATATACATATCTACTCATCAGCTGATGGGCATTTTGGTTGATTCCTTATCTTTATAATTGTGAATTACAAATGAATACAGGTACTTTGTTCATGTAACAATTTCCTTTCCTCTGGGTATGTACCCAGTAGTGGGATTGCAGGATCAAATGGTGGATCTACTCTTAGTTCTTTGAGAAATCTCCCTACTTATTTCCATAGAAGTTATACTAATCTATATTCTCATCAAAAATGTTTAAGTATTCTCTTTTTGCTGCATCCATGCTGACATCTATTATTTTTTGACTTTTTAATAATGGCTATTCTATAAGATAGTATTGCATTGTAGCTTTAATTTTCATTTCCCTGATGATTAGTGATGTTGGGCATTTTTCATGGTTTTGGCCATTTGTAGATCTTCTTTTGAAAATGTCTGTTCATATAATTTGCCCACTTTTTAAAGGAGTTGTCGTTTTGTTTTATTTTTTTTCCTTGCTGAGTTGTTTCAGCTCCTTATAGAGTCTAGATATATTCTTTGTTCTTTGTTTGTATAGAACATTCTATATGTTCTTTGCTGGACACATAGTTAGCAAATATTTTCTCCCATTTTGTGGGTTATCTGTTTACTCTGTTGATTATTTCATATCATATCATCAGCAAACAGAGATAATTTGACTTCCTCTTTTCCAATTTGGATGCCTTTTATTTGTTTCTCTTGCCTGATTACTCTGGTTAGTTCTTGATGAGTAGAAATGGTGAAAATAGGCATTATTTTCTTACTCCAGTTCACAGGGAGAATGTCTCAAACTTTTCCCCATTCAGTGTAATATTGACTGTGGGTTTATTACATATAGTGCTTTTTTTTTTTTTTTTTTTTTTTTTTTGAGACAGACTCTCACTCTATTGATCTGGGTAGAGTGCTGCAGTGCCATAGCTCTGAGTAACCTCAAACTCTTGGACTCAAGTGATCCTCTTGCCTCAGCTTCCCAAGTAACTGGGACTACAAGTGCCCACCACAAGGCCCAGCTATTTTTAGAGATGAGGTCTTATTCTGGCTCAGGCTGGTATCCAACTCCTGAGCTCAAACAATCCAGCCTCTTCAGCCTCCCAGAGTGCTAGGATTACAAGCATGAGCCACTGTGCCTGGCTCTTGCCTTTTATCATTTTGAGATATGTTCCTTCTATGCCATGTTTTTGAGCATTTTTATCATGAAGGATGCTGGATTCTTATCAAGTACTTTATATGTATCTATTGAGATGATCATATGGTTTTTGTTTTTAATTCTGTTTATGTGAATGAATTACATTTATTGACTTGCATATGTTGAACCATCCTTGCATCCCTGGGATAAAACCCACCCCAACTTGGGGTGAATTATCTTTTTGGTGTGCTATTGGATTTGGTTTGCTAGTATTTTCAGAATACATAAACAACTCTTTTAACTCAACAAAAAAAGACAACCCAAATAATAAATGGGCAAAGGAATTGAATAGACATCTCTCCAAAGAAAATGTTCAAATGACCAACAAGCACATGAAAAGTTATTCAACATCATTAGTCCTTAGGGAAATGTAAATCAAAACCAAAACACCACTTCACACCCACTAGGGTAGTTATAATTTTTTAAAAAGGGGGAATAATAGTGTTGGCAAAGATGTGGAAAAACAGGAACCTTAACATTGCTGGTAAACCTTTACATTGCTGGTAAAAATGTAAAATGGTGCAGCAGCTGTGGGAAACAGTTTGATGGTTCCTGAAAAAGCTAAACATTCAACCCAGTAGTTCCACCACCAGAAATATGCCCAGAACAGGACTTAAATCAATACAGACATAAACATGTACATAGCAGTACTATTCACAATAGATAATAAAGTAGAAATAACTCAGATGTCCATCAACAAAAGGATGGATAAACAAACTGTGACATATACATACAATGAAATATTACTCAGTCATAAAAAGGAATGATGTACTCATTCATACTATAATGTGGGTAACCTCAAAAACATTATGCCAAGTGAAAGCAGCTATATACAAAAGATCACATGCTGAATTTTATTGCTCTGAAATATCCAGAATGGATAAATCTATAGAGATAGATAGAAAGCAGATTGGTGGTTTTCAGGGCCTGAGGATGAGAGGGGAGTGTAGCCTCTCTGCTTAATAGGTAACAGATTTCCTTTTGGGGCAATGAAAATGTTTTGGAATTCAATAGAAGTGTGGTTACACAACATTGTTAATATACTAAATGCCACTGAGTTGTTCATTTTAAAAGTTATATGCATTTCACCTCAATAAAACCAAAAAAATTAATTTATAAAAATAAGGGTAGGTCAGTTTTGGCCTAGGGGCCTACAGCTTACTGCATCCTGATCTAGACTACAGTAAAGGAGTTCACAGCTTGCTCTAACTATGCTTTTCCTGGTGATATTGAGGTTATCAGTTCTGATTATCCCAGGCATTGTCTTCTCCAGGAAGCCATTCGTGAGCCTCCCACCTGAGCCTGCCTAGTGTAGTTGTCCAACCTGTAGAGACTCCCTAATCATGTCACCATTATCTCTCTGCATCCTTATTTCCTCTGCTAGACCTTAAATCTCTAGAAAGCATAGACTAGATTTCATTTCTCTTTCTGGCTCCAGGACCCTTTTATTGCTTGACACATAATAGGCGTCTAGTAGGTGTTATGTAATGAACAAATAAGTGAATGGATAATTATCAGAGAGATCCAATTTTTCAAACTGTTAATTTCTCCATATATAAAATGGAGAAAATAATATATTTTCTTTTACATCATAATAATAATTACTTGTATAATTGTGTCATTCTGTTCTTATATAAACCCAAATCCAGCTGTGATTAGATGCTACCTGGTTAACTTAAGTCATTTCATTAAAATATGTCATTGATGATAATAGAAATAAGTAGGTTTTCAGAAGAAATTATAGTATTTGTCAGTTGATTCTAACATGTCTAATTTATTTCAATTCTTTCACTTAAAATTTTCTTTAATTTTTTAGCATATAAAATTTAAATATATTCAGAAAAACGCTAAAGTTATTCTTTTGTCCCATTTTTTTCTTTTGTTCCCATCTTGTTGCTAATAAGTTATTCTCCTAACAATTTCTGCTTTTAATTCTCTATAACTTTGAACATGCATTTATATCTCTCATTTTTGATTGATCAACTCTTGACATGATCAATTGACTGCCCAATATTAAATATTAAAGTTCAGAAAAGAAAAATAATGAATCAAGAATAATAAACATAAAACTCATATTTTCACCCAATTTGTTGCCCTATTTTGACCCCCCACTGGATTTTATGTATCTAAAGACAATGGCAACTTTTCAGTGCTGAGTATCTCCAAAGTATCTAGCAAGGTGTGTTTCATAAACTAGCTCATACTCTTTGCTGAATGAATAAATTCAAACTTGTTCTCTCCCCTCTAAGATATTAATAAAACAAAATGAAAACTGAGTTTGTACTACCTCCACCTTTTCCCAACACATACTCAGCAGAGTTGCTGGGAATATAAGGGTGCATAAGGTAGGATCCCTCCACATTCTGGGAATGTGGGTAGGACCCACATTCTAGTGGGAAAGAAAGACAAAATAAGTGCAAGTTGTTATTCAATGCCATAAAAAGAATCAAGAAACTGGATATAAACCAAAACATACAAAAATAAGAAGGAGCTAACTAAGAGAAGAGTGTCCTGCAGCTTAAGTTAAACAATGTACGTGAAAGCACTGTATAAACTCTAATGTCATACCAACTCCAGGCCTGGCCACTGTTGCTGTTAGCATGATTCTGACAGACGTGCCTGCTTCTTTTTCCAGCTAAAGTTTGCCATGGCCAAAAATGCTGTGGCACTCCCAAAAGAGGTTCCTTTCTTCCATTGGAATAAATGGCCCGAGGAGCCAGTACTGTAATAGATGCCCAAGTCACACTTATTATAATGTTCTTTGAAGAGAGGCTCAAAGCCAAAAACAGCATTGCCATTATTATTAAACTTAATATGTAACAAAGTGCTTTAGCTTTCCACATTCAATGTACTAAAATTTCATGTGACCACAGAACTGATGGAACCTGTGCCTACTCATATCACTCACATACCACACACACCTGGAGAAGTCTGGAATCCTCACTGAGCTGGAACACAGGGAAAGTTCAGTCTACTAATCCAAGTCATGAGAATCCAGAAATTAATTTAAATCAAAAAAGAAGAAAATATAATTTTTTTTAAAAAGGCTGAAGCCTTTCTGGAAAGAGAACATACATGCATTTTAGAATATTAAGTAACTGCTAATAGTTGTAGTTTGTCTTAAACTGTGACTCTTACCATCAACGACAGCATTTAGTCCATAGATGTGACAGAGTTTGTCATGAGGGTCTTTAGTAAACTTCCACGCAGACAACAGCCTTTGGCAATAGTGTTCATTCCCTAATGTTCCACTAAACAGCATTTCCATCCACTTGTGTCTAAGGCAGAAATCTCAGAGATGTTCATAATTCTCCCATTGCTTCATTCTTCTCAATTACTCAGTCTCCACATTCTTCTACTTCCTTAATCTCTCCTGAATTTATCCATTTATGAACCCTCCCTTGGCCACTGCTGAAATTCAGTATAATAACCTCTCAGCTAGACTGTCACAAGAGTCCTTTTGTTTGTCCTTTTCACTCTGACTTTGATGGAGTGTGTGTTCTTTATTCCAGATTCAACCTGCTCTCTGAAACATAAATTTGGGACTTAAAACATAAGAAGAAGCTAGGCTCCAGGTCAGAATGCCTGGGTTCAATTTCACGCTCCACCACTCACTAGCTCTGTGACTTTGGACAAGTTACTTCTTGTTATGGGCTGAGTTGTGACTGAGAGAGAGTCTTTAAAGAAGTAGTTAAGTTCAAGTAAAGTCATTAGTGTAGACCTTAATCCAATCTGACAGATGTCTTTATAATAAGAGGATTATTATGGCAAAAACAGGTGTGGAGGGAAGACCATGTGAAGACACAGAGGAAAGATAGCCATCTACAACCCAAGGAGAGAGGCTCAGGCAAAACCAATCCTGCCAACACCTTGATCTTGGACTTCTAGACTTTGGAATTGAAAGAAAATAATTGTTTGTTGTTTAACCCACCTTGAGTGTGGTATTTTTTTCTAGGAGGCGCAACAAACTAGTATACTCTACTCTCTAAAGCTATAGCTTTTGCACTGGCAAAATGGAAATAAGAATAGTGTCTTGGAGAATTGTTGGAAGAATCCACTGGGATAATATATATGTGATACCTAGAACATTGCCTGATGCAGAATAAGTCATACAAAAAGGCAATGAAGGAGACAGTGATGATGATGCTACTGTCTTACCTAACATCCTTCAATGGCTCCCAGTGCCCAAAGAATGGGTCCAACCTTCGTGTCATGGCTCCAAAGCATTACATGACTTAAACATTGCATGCCACTCGGCTGACCTCTTACATGAGCTATAGCCACTTTAATCTGCCTAGATTTTCCCAGACATCCTGCTGTCCCATTGTCCCAGCCTTACTTTCTGCCCCTGCTTCCTAATGGCTTTTCCTCTGGCATCCCTTCTTTCCATCTTTGGAACAACTGTTCAGATTAGATGTCACCTCCTCAAAGGATCTTTCTTTCCCCATTGTGTGCCTTGTTGAACTAGGGGCCCATGGCACCCTAACTTAATTTTATTATACCACCTGTCACTCTGTGCTGTAATTGCTCATGTCCTGTCAGACTTTCCCAAAGGACATTGTATTCCACAAGGGTTTACGCTGAATTCATTATTGAATCCCCAGCATAGATCCTGACACGTGAACTAAGGCATTAAATGTTTGTTTAATGAATCAATGATTCTCAGTCTAGATCATCAGGTGTGCTTTTAGCAGGAGCCTTGCCCACTCTCTCCCACAGCATAGAAGAGACTGACAAGGCAAAGGGATGCAGACCCAACTTCCAGAATTCAGAACTAAGTCTCTGGAAGACAACTGCATCTTTCAAAATCATTGCGAGAGTAAAGATAAAATGTGTTTTATTTAACAGGAGAAACCCTGGTGTGCAAACAATCCATCTATATAAGCTCCAGAGGCGTGATATAAGCTTTTTTGAAAAAGAGGATGAGATCTGTTCAGTAACTCTAAGGAATTTGTTATTATTTACAAGCACATTCCTGACATTTTGGCCATCAGGCATTTCTCTCAAATGAATTGCCAAGAATGTGCCTGAGAGATACAAATGCCTTTCCTTTGGAGGCCTATCTGTGCTCCCGAAAGAAGGGGTGTCCCTATAAGGTGCACCCTGCTTGCCCCTCACACTCTGGCTCGGAAGACACTCCCCATGACTTCTTCCAGTTTCCTGCTCAGCAGTACCAGCCCATCAGAGGCAGACTCGGAGTTCAGTCTGGCTCAGCCATTTCCTCACATACATGCTGACTGAGCTATCATGGCAATAGAGGCCTTATAGTCCCCCCAGACACTTGCATAATGTTACTTCATAAAGTCAATAGCAGGAATTTTGGATTGACACACTCTCTTTCACTGATATGTTTCCATATCTGCCTTGGCTGCCAAGAATTTGAAAGTCACACTGAACATCTAATCACAATAACTATGTTAGCCAATGCTGTAGGTCCATTCCCTTCTCTGTCTTCTTATATGATGTCGAATGGTCCAGGTTACTCCAATATTCAGCATAGGGACAGAGAGCACAGTTCTGGGCTCTGAAGCCAGACTACTCAGATTTGGATCCTGGCTCTGTTCTGCACTAGTTGGGTAACCCTGGAGTTGTTAAGTAACCATTCTGTGCCTTATTCTCCTCATCTATAAAATAGGGAGAATAAAATGAGTTAGCATATGTAAATAGGACGTATATATAGATATAGATATAAATATTTAAATCAAACTATATATAAAAAATAGAACATTGCCTGGTACAAAATAATTGCTATAGCAGTAATTGCTAAGGACTTTATGTCCAAAAAGTTCATGTGCAATTTAAAATAGCTGTTTTTGTTGCAATGAACTTTATGTTGCAATAAAAATATGGCTGTTAATAGAAGATGCTTCAAATATCTTGGGGAAGTAGATTGAATATAAATTGTAAATTTATGATAATAAAACATTTGTTCTAGTAAGGTATGTCTGTAATTTTTCTTTTTGATAACACAATAGTTTAGACAAATCTGATCTAAGACCTCCTGGCATATGTGTGCATGTACACACACACAAACACACATGGTATTTTTACTTTGAAAGTAAAACTACAGTAATATTCTGATTCTAAATGTGAGTTTCTGCTACTCAAAATTCTGTGATCTGAATTGCTGCAAAATCTGTTTACCAGACAACTACCAATTCTTGTATTTCATTATATTTGAGTAATTTGGGCATCAAAAGAGAATTGTGGTTAAACAAGACAAAGAGGATAATGCATTAATAATCTTAAATTTGTTGGAAGGGTAGCATCTTATACTACACACCGGCTCAGACATCAGACTGTACTGGCAAAAGATTACAGATACTAACATCTGTTTCAGAAACTACTTTCCACACCATCTGACTGGAGATAAAAATACCCAAATAGTTCTTGGGTAAATAAAATCTTTTTTTCTCTGGAAGTGTTTAATTTGTGATTCAAATTTTCTTTCAGGGGTAACACACTGTCTGGCACTTGGAGGTCTTGTCCAGGGAAGCAGGGGTGAATGTGATGGGCCCTGGATATACTCAAAGAGCTGAGTGATCCAGAGGGTGTCTGTGGCAGGTAAACAGGTAATTACCATGTTGTGTGGAATCTTACCTCCTGGGGTGGAAACAGTGATAAAATGTGTGTGAGCTCAGATATAATATTTAACCTCAAGCCACAGTAGGCATTTTCAGCATTAGCTATGGTTTGCAGAACACTGACACGTCATGCAATATCTGCCAGTCATGGAAACCCAGGTGAGAGCAAAAACAAACCTATTAGCCACTTTTAAGTGGCTGAGTTCATATTTTCAGTATAAACACTTGGGGTTTGCAGCAACCACTAAATCATCCATTGCTCCACTCCCCTTTACTTTTCAAAATATTTGTAGACTCTTGGAGTTCACACCTTTGTTTACACTATTTTCATTACAACTATTGATCCGGTAAGAGTTATTTATTGAGCATCAACCCTTTGTAATAGAAATTATAGTATATGCAGAAGTAAAGCCATATCTAACTCAGCTTTTGCAAGATTTAAGGTACTAAATCATATACTTTAAAAAAGAAAAGTGCAGGATGGTAGAACTAGAATTCTCAAGTCTGTGATGCAGATTTACCCAGCATGCCCTGGGTGGAGGGGCAGAGGTCTGAAATGACCCTTAACGGCTAAATAAGAAATAGGATGAATAGTCTTGCTGTGTGACTTAGGGAAGGGGGAAGGGTGCGGTAGGTGATCAAGTTGTGAAGATCTGAAGTTGGAAATGAGCTTGGCAGGTTTGTAGAAAGCCAGCAAATCAGGCTGGAGTTAGGCCCTCCACACAGGCAGGGGCAGGTAGAACAGGACCACCCTCCCCGCCTTGTGTCTGAGCTTGTGCACGTGTAGATCTGTCTCCTCCACTGCACTGCACATGACCCAGAAATGTATTTTCTACATTCAGTGGTTGGAAAGCAATTTTTACAATTATAATCTTGTATTGCTAATTCTCTTTCATAAAATAGAAATGCATGTGTACAAAGTTTACTTAAAACGCCATCTTTAAAGATGGCATCTTCTAAGTAAACATCTTTAAAGTTTACTTAAGATGGTTTGCAGAGATGCTATAAAGTGCTATGAAAGAGCATGAAACATAATGAAGAGAAAATAATAAAGAGCAAACAAAAGTATGTATTAAATAGAACCAGAAATAAGCTTAGTGCCAATTACAGGTCACATGGGACCATAAATTTGTCTTTTGGCAGCATGGAGAGAGAAGCCTGATGGTTACGGGAAAGTGATCATTTAATTTGTCATAGTCACACATATCGTTAAAGCCATTAGGAACATTAGGAATCACCCACGTCCAACCTTATCATTTCAAGAGGTGGCAGGTGGGGCTCCAGAGCCCATGACTGTGATCACAAAGCTAGTCAGAGCAGAACAGAAGTCAATTTTCAGAAGTGTGGAAATTACTCTGCGAGGAGATTAAGAATTAGAAATAAACCAATGAATAGAGGTCATCAGAGGGTTTGGACCCCATTAGAGAGAAGTCAGATTTCTTCTGCAAAAGCCACCATTAAGATGTGAATTAAAGAGCATTCTAAACTCATACTTAGATTGCCTTAATTGTTGCTTCATTCAATTTCAGCATAGTCTTTATGAGATGTTGTGTTTCTTGCATATCCTTCAGCATCAGCAATACACTGTATCTCCTGTTTCACCATCACTAGCAAGCTCGAGGATGAGCCATTCCCTGGTACTTTGGCCCAGACAGTTTCTGTTTTGGAGAGTTTTTGTTCACTCAAGAGAGGGTTGTAATCATACATCCTCATCCTGGTCAGGAAATGTGTTTTCACTAAAGCTATAATTTACTACTCAGTCGCTCCCATTCATAACAAAATGGTGACTCTACAGGAAAGACCTCATTATGCAACTTTGTTGTTGTAAGGAGAGAAGAAAGGACTAAAGTGGAAGCATTGTCAATTCACTGTGGAGAACACTTGCTGGAGACAGCTACAGCTGTAAAGCCTATCTGATATAACAGCAAGAAAGAATGGGGTGTCTGCCCATGTGATTAAGAGAAAGACTAAACAGAATTGAGGAAGGAGACCTGGAAAGGCATTTCGTGAGAGATTTGGAAGGTGGCTGTGAAGCAGCAGCCCTCTTATTACTACGCACAAAAGGGCAGTGTCGGGCTCTAGCTGGTGGCATCTCCCCAGCTGCTGCGCCTCTGCAGATCCCCTTCACCCTCTCCACCTCCTGGGCCAAGCATGTGCTTCCCTCAGGATGGCCCACATCACTGACACAGGAAGTAGGGCGGAACTGACAGGGGTACAGCTCCTGCCCAGGTGCTCTGACTTGTCCCATTCCCCACTTTGATCCTCTGATGCTTGCTGCTGTTCCAACCCCAGGCACAAAGCCCACCTCACAAGCTCCCACAAAGGCCTAAAATCAAATCCCTCCCATAAATCCCTAGTGGTTCTGCTTCTCTGATCCAAGTCTGACTAATATGCTGATCTGAGCTCAGCACTTAAACATTTTCTACAGTGGATCCTTCCTGCCCAGTGGCACCCTCTAATCCCTGGGCAGCCATGCTGAGTTCTGTAAGAACAGCAAGTCATTTTGCCAAAAGGGTACCTGGAGTGCAGGTACCTCCCATTTACAGGACAGTCATGGGCTCTGGAGCCCCACCTGCCACCTCTTGAAATGAGGGAGTTTAAATTCCTCCCCTCCCACTTTCCAAGGTTCCAGTTACCCATAGTCAATTGTAGTCTGAAAATATTAAATGGAAAATTCCAGAAATACATAATTCATAAGATTTAAATCTTGTGCCATCCCACTCCATGCTGCCTGGTATGGGAGTCATTCCTTCGTCCAGCACATCCATACTGTATTTTCTACACAACCATGAGTCATATAACAGTCACCTCAGTTATCAAATCAACTGTGGCAGTATCACAGTTGGGGTGACATGTCCATGTCACCCCTATTTCAGTTCATAATGGCTCCAAAGCACAGGAGTAGTGATGCTGGCAAGCTGGATGTGCCAAAGAGAAGCCATAAAGTACTTCCTTTAAGTGAAAAGATGGAAGTTCTTGACTTAATAAGGAAAGAAAAAATTGTATGCTCAGGTTGCTAAGACCTGTAGTAAGAACAAATCTTCACCTGTGAAATTGTGAAGAAGGAAAAAGAAATTCACACTAATTTTACAGTTGCACCTCAAACTATGAGTTACTGCCATAGTTGGGCAACCATCAGGCCTGGTACTATTCAGTTATAAGCATCCACCAAGGATCTTGGAATGTATCCCTGGAGGATAAGGGGGAACTACTGGAGTCGAAAATGCATCACATTCTCAAGTAGCTTCAGAAAGAATATGGAGCATAGTGCAAGGGTACAAGTCAAATCTATCAAGTATAGAACATACACAATAATCAAGTAAATTAAGCAAAAGCTATATTAATGAAGTCTGATGTAAGCACGTCAAATTGTATTAAAAAATCAACACATTGTACTCCACATATACATAAATGTATTCATGATTTATGTGTATATGACTTTATTTTTTTTTTTTTTAAAAAAAGGATATTCTTCTTAAAGTCAGTGGAGGATAAGTCAGCCAGAACTGTGTAAGAGCAGTGGTCTTCACTTGAGGGGGAAATGGCAGGTAAAAAGATGCATTTGCCTCCCTTTTCAGGAGGTAACATTATCCCCAGTGAGATCAATAGCACTCGTTCTAGCATTTGGGGCTCTTCTTGGAGTTTCTATCATTGTGTGATTTTTATGATGGGGAGAAATTATAAAAATATTAAGAAATATTAGAAAAATGAAAACATAATCCCTATCTCATAATTCCTCTTCTCCAACATGACAAATGTTTTGTATATTATCTGATAATTTACAATAGCACATGAGGCAGTTTAGGGCTCAGAAGTTTAATAACGATTTTGCAGAAAATTCATCATTACTATTTCCCATGAGAAAAACTTTTGAATATACATATAGGGATTCTAGCACACATGGGTGGTGATAAATTAATTAGATATTTTCATGTGTGCCTTATAAAATAGGTATAAACTTTTATAGCCATCTTATTTTTATTAGACAATCTATAGAGGAAGTGCCAAATTTCTAATGATTCCATGATACCTAATGCCAAATCACTGTTTGGCTTATACGATTACATACACAGGATGTCTTTGAAAATTTCATGTATGCCCGGGTCTAACCAAGAGTCCATATAATAGAATCAAGCTATATTAAATATGCTTTCTATGCCCAGACTATGGTTTCCAAACATCCCTTACCACAAGTAGGAAGCAGTGCTTCTTAGAGAAATGGCTTGTTCCAGACTGGACCAAAAAATATCCAAGAGGTGTCTAAGCTCTTTGTCACCCCTAGAAATCCAGGAAACTACAGAGACTACAGGGTTATTCCAAAGCAAACAGGAGAAACTTGAAGCAGCTCCTACTGGCAAAAGATTAAAAAATCTGAGCATCCAAAAGAATAACAGCTGCAAGGGATTGAAACATGTCAATTATGTTAAAAACTCTTAAATTTATCATCAGACTAAACACAGTATGTGAAACTCTGGTTACCTCTGCAAGGTGCTAGGGAACCAACTCATCCCGAAAACTGGTAAATAAAGAGAAAGAACCCCAAATTCATTCTGCCTTTCTTATTCAAACTGCCTTGTTCAGCAGTTCCTTCCATCTTATTGTTGATAAGGGAATTCTAGCCAATAAAGACGATGGAACCACAGAACTAGAAAGTTACCATTCAGTAGCCCTTATCGTTCAGCAGTGGTTGACACAACCATTCTGAGAATGACTAATAAGGAAGTGTAGAAGGAACTGTAGAAAAGATGGGTCAGACTGACAATACCTAAGCCAGGGATCAATATAAACATCACAAAAAAGAAAGACTTTCAAACAGTAGTTACTCCAGCAGTGAGGCAACGTGAAGGACAGAGCCCCACCTCTGATACAGTCTAGCCACAGGATTAGACTGGAATCCAATTAGACCAATGGATTAGAGGGAATACAGGGGCCAGAATTCAAATGACACTAGAAAATACAATTGTTCAAGCTCATAATGTTTTGGCCGGGCTGGATACCTTGGGGTCATCTTTGATTCTTCCAGTCCATTGGTCTTGATTTCTAACTTGTCTCCAAACCATGTTATCATTCCTTTGCTATCTGTCTGAAATACATCCTTTCTCTTCCTTCCAAGGAATGAAGTCACAAATGTGTTCTTGATCTTATGAGTGATCTCTTCATCCCTCATAAGTGATGTGAATAGTGTTCATCACATTTTTTATTAAGTATCAATGTGTGTTTGTTCAGTGTGTACCTTGTTCACTGGATTCTGAGAACTCTCTGAAGGCAAAGGGGGCCTGCCTGTTTTTCTCATCTGTCACCCTGACATGTACTAAGTATGTGCCATGGTATGTTCAGGACTGAATGTTTAATTGACTGAAAGAATAAATGAATACATGCAGCAGCCTTCCAGCTTACTCTGTGAATTTCACACTTTTTTCCTTTCAGTTCATCTTATATAACATCACCATATGATTTTTCCCAAATAATTACAATCGTCGTATTGCTAAAGTGACTTACTTTCCATCTATAGCATGAAGCTGAACTGCTCTGCTTCACTTTGAGGGAGGGCGCCAAAATCTAGCCCCTTGTATTAGCCAAGATTCTCCAGAGTAACAAATGGAATCAATGGGATGTATGGAGAGAGAGATTTTAAGGAATTGCGGTTGTGCAGCTGTGCAACTGTGGAGGTTTGGAGAGTCCAAAATTTGATAAGTTAAGGCAGCAGGCTAGAGACTCAGGGAAGAGTTGAAGTTCTAATCCAAAAGTAGTGTACTGACTGAATCCCTTCTTGTTTTGTGGCATCCAGTCTTTGTTCTTTTAAAGCTTACCAGTGATTGGATGAAGTCCACTCACATTATTATGGGTAATCTGCTTGACTTAAAGTCCACTGATTTAAATTTAAATATCACACAAAGAAACATCCAGAATGTTTAACCAAATATCTGGGCACCATGGCCCGGCCAAGTTGACACATAAATTAACCATCCAACACTTTATGTCTTGCCTACTCAAAAACATCCCCACCACCACCACCCAACTATTCCACTTTCTGGTTTCCCATCCCTGCCACCTTCATTCCTTAGTCATTCTTCCCTGAGAGCCACCCCCACTCAGTCAAGAACCCCTCTTTCCTCTGCCTGATTCTTAGAATCCCACCTTTTTCAAACAATGACTCTACTGTGGTACCAATCCCTGGGCTGCAGACTGGTACCAGTCCCTGGCCTGTTAGGAACGAGGCCACACACCAGGGAGGGGAGTGGTGAGCAACCAAGTGAACCTTCCTCTGTATTTACAGCCATTCCCCATTGCTCTCATCTCTGCCTGAGCTCTGCTGCCTATCAGATTCCCCCCACACCATTCATTGAAAAACTGTCCTCCATGAAACCTGTCCCTAGTACCGAAAAGGTTGAGGACCAGACTTCAACTACCCTCTCCAGCCTCCTCAGACCAGGTATTTTTCCCAGAGGACACAAAATGCATAAATTATTTGAGTTGCAAAGAACCTCAGAGTAAATTAAATAAATTCAACTCTTTTTGTTTTTCTTTGACAAAACAAAATTGAAAACAAATGGAATTGTAGTTCTGTGTTACTTAGAAAGCCAAATCAAAACCCTGCTTACCCCTGCCCAGTCCCAGGCTCCACACACAGGAGGGTTAGTTTTACTAACCTGGCTAGATTGGAGGGCATTAGAAAGCTATAGGCTTTACTATGTTCTCTAGAGCATTGGACCCCAAAGTAGGATGGGCATACGCCAGGAGTGCACAGTGGCATATGGAAAGAAAATAGAACTTGTATTTATTTTTATTCTTCATTTTATCTTTCTAACTATTCTGTTTCTATGGGTGTTGTAATATCATAGTATCTTGATACAGTAGGATATGTATACACTTTATAAATAAATGCAATGCATATACAGAGGTGAATACCTTCATATATATTTTTTTTTTCAACAGATAGGATTGTACCATATATATACACATAATTAGTAGCATCTACCTCTCGGCTACCAAGCCAATTCCTCAGCACCCAGTAACCCTAAAATATCCATTACCTGCTGTGAACCAAGAAACCATTGGGCCATTTTGAAGGAGGTCTCCCTCCTCTGCTCTTTGAAATGCCTATGTTTTAAGCCTTTCAGTAAACCCCATGGCTTCAGGCAGTTTCAATCTGTCCAAATTCCTGAGGATACTTAAAGGCAATAGCTTCATTTAGACAGGTCTTTCTTGAGATTTGTAGGAAGGATAAGTGAGAGAGAAGTCTAAAGATCATGACCCCTACTTACAGGAACACCTGGGTGATATTTTCCTATGAGCTCACAGATAGTGAGTTTATTTTGGTAACTTTCTGGAGATGACTCAAGTTCTAATTGGAAAGCAAGCCTGTATATACAGGGAGAGAAGAGAAACAGCAACGCCAGAGTGAGCGCCCGGCAGGCAGCGTTGTGACTGACAAGGGCTCTGCTCTCGCCCAACTCACATGCTTGTCTAGCTGTGGGTGTGGAATTCAAATCAAGCATTTGTAATTCCTTCTTAAGTCCAAAAATGTGACAAAAACCTTTGAAACAAAGAGTTTGAGTTGAGGTTTGCCTCTTCTGGATAACAGGTATGAAAGACAGCTGACTGTTGGAATGAAAGTGATTTTTATTTCTATCCCTCATGAAAGCATATTGTATTTAGACCAACTTCGTAACTAGCTGTTACTAAGAAAGCTAAAGAAAGCTAAAGAAAAACATAATTCATTGATTTTCTAGTAGTTCCCACCTTCAAGTTGAAGTCCCTGGTCACACTGACTATAAATCACATCTATGTTTTCATAGACACTGATCGATAAAAACCTAGGCAAAAGAAATCTAACAATTTTATTTGGGCAAAGAATGATTCTCAAGTCAGGCAACCCTTAGAACCAAATAGAGGTTCAGAGCATTATATTCTACAATGTGGGCAATAAGTATATACAAGCCCCAAGTTACAAACATCCCACTGACATTCAACTCATACTTAAGAATTGAGGCTATTACAGGTAATAAATAAATGTATCTGTTCCAACTTACATACAAATTTAGCTTAAGAACAAACCTATAGAACATATCTCCTTGTAACCCGGGGACTAACTGAATAAACTGAAAAAAGCTGAAGGAAACAGAAACAAGGAACAAAAAGCAAACTGGTCATTTGTACTTTACTCTCCTTGCAAAGGTTAAAGCAGAGGTGCTTCCTTATTGTGAAGGCTAAAACTAGCCTGTTCAGGGATCTGGCTATTAGCTCTCACTCCTGATTTCTAGGAGGGTCAGATAAACAACTTAGTTTGGGGAGAGACTCCATTTTGTTTGGGGGTGGTTTGGGCCTGGGCAGCAGTTCAGTCCAAGTCAATAGCATCTTACAAATCTAATTTAACAACAGTCTATTTCAGAAATCATTGCATTCTTCTCAATATCCCTAAAGAATAAAGAGAGTAAGTTTTATCTCCTTAAACATAAGCAAGAATTTTCCAAAATATACCTAATTTTTCCATAAACCTTAAGAACCTGACCAAAAAATAATTATCTGGATGCTTTGTAAATTGGTAATTTTAGAAGTATTTCCTCAAGACAAAACATTTCTGGTTGCAGAATTCACCAAAGGCAATTAGCTATCTTGAGTAGTTTATTCCTGTGATATAACTCTTTTCCATCAATATCATCAAATCAGTTAAAAGTAGAATCAATTATGTTTCTAAAGCACTATTCAGGATAGCACTGCGGATAGCTACAGATGTTCCCACACCTGTTGACTACATCCAAAATTCAGCACCATCCTCTGTACAGAAAACTATTATTATTCTCCCTGGTTTCCTTTCTATAGTCAGAAATATGTTGAACAATGACATAACACAACAGCATTGCTAATCTAGAATTACAGTATATGAAGAGTATGATCCCACAGGCTCAGCCCTGCCTGGGATCTTACCAACATCTGGAGGTGAGTTAAGGACCAGAACAGCCGAAATACATTCCCCAAGGGAAAGTGAGTCATACTTCTCTCTCTGAGATACTTGGATTCCAAAGCAGAAAAGAAAAAACAAACACATCTTAACATCCAATAATAATCCTCAATAACAGCTTGTGCAATGTTACTTGGATGACTCAAATATGGTGATTTTTTACCCTCTTGAAATTAAATTAATTTTGAAATCTAAAAATATATTTGAAATAAAAATCAATCATGTATTTTTATTTGTGAATTGAGTCTCTAGGATTCTAAAAATCTCAGCAAAGTATTAAAAATCTATTAATTATTAAGAAGCATTTACCGGGGACAAATGCAAAGAAAACAGCATTGATGGCACGGTCAAAGTCAACAGGGCAGACGTGCACAGTTAAAAGGGATCTGTGTCCTGAATGATGGCAGGGGATAGAGTTTGGAGAAACGATACTAATCAGGAAAAAATTCTATTTGAGTTCTTGAGCCATGAAAAAAGAAAGAGGATTTGGTGGGTGAAACCCACACTAGCTAGAGGTGAAAACAGTTTGTTTTCCCTTTTGCAAAAATGTGACCTTTGGCTGGCCAGTTAACTCAGCTGTTTGGAGCATGATATTTAATAAGATCAAGTCCAAGGATTCAAGACCACTGCCAGGTTAACAATAATCATCACAATGAAGAAGCTTTCTTTCAAGACCAAAGACTGATCTACTATCCCTAAACAGTCTCCCAGAAATAAGACCCTTTTGCTGAACAAAAGTCCACGAGATACTGAGAGTAAACTGCTAAACATAATTGGAAAAATGAACCATTCCATTGTGAGCCTGGGCAAGTTTCTTAACCCCACTGAGTCCTAGTATTCTCATATTTAAATGCAGCTTATGATACCACTAACTAGATAGGGTTGTTACAAAGATTAAATAAGGAGTTGCTGGGTGGAAAACTCTCAGAAGACTATGAGATGTAGAGTAAGTGCTCAATAAACGTTAGCTACAATTATTATTATTATTATTTTCTTATAAAATGTTGGTGGTAGATGAGTAGAATTTTTGTCTTTTGAGATGTTCTTTAACAGGAATCAAGGAACCTGACACTGGAAATTGAAGAACTAACACAATGGTTAGGCAATAGGAATTAGTGGCCCTAGTGAAAAAAATGTTCTTAAAGAAGCTTAAGCAAGGAAATGCTATGACAATTTAAAGGATTCAGAAGAGAAGCCCTAGTGAAGACTCACTTGATTAATATGAAAAAGCTGAATGTAGCCAGGTGTTGTGGTGGGAGTCTGTAGTCCCAGCTACTTGGGAGGCTGAGGCAAGAGAATTGCTTAAGCCCAAGAGTTTGAAGTTGCTGTGAGCTGTGATGCTAAGGCACTCTATCAGGGGCAACAAAGTAAGACTCTTTCTCAAAAAAAAAAAAAGCTGAATGTGATTTAGAAGCTGTATTTTATGATGTAGGCTAAGTTCACCTGGATGGAGTTGAAACACATTCTTCTTAGTGAATTATCTTAAGAATGGGGAAAAAAAATCCAAGAACTCAGTACTAATATATAAATGACTACATGTCCACACGAAGGATAAAACACAAATACAGTCCAGCAAAGGAAAGGGAAAAGGATGGAGAAGGGAGAGGGAAAAGGGAGGTGTAATGGCACGATCTCACCTAATGTGCACCATGTGGGGGTGTTCAGCACACCCCCTGGGTTAAGGGTTCAACTACTACTTGAACATTACCTTGGAATTGAAAACGATATAACCCAAACATTTGAACTCTCATATTAATCAGAAATTAAAAAAAAAAAATAGAAGCCATATTTTAGTTATTTCTTTTGCAAAAGGGTTAAAGAAAACAATTTCTTTTGCATAACCCTAGCTGAAAACAGTTCCCACTTGTGTGATACTGAGCTTGCAAGTGAAAGGATAAAATCCATAAGCCTGAAGAGAAAACAGTCTGCCTAAAAGTAAAAATGTGTGTCAACATGCTTTCCCCAGCACGCCCCCCTTCTCAGAAATCTGCTCTTGTGTGTGGAGGTGTTGGGTAGGGCTGGGGGTTGTTAGGGTGGTTGCTGAATCAGTCCAGTGGGATCAGAAGCTAAGTAAACTTCCTCTGTAACAATGAATACCCGCTAAACAAAGGATTATCCCCAAGTGGGAAAAAAAAAGGATGTCTTTGCTGTCAGTCATCACTCCCTTCAGGGAAAAACCTCCTGAAAGGCAAACTCAGATGCTTACAAATAGAGCAGCTTTCCCAAATCTGATTATGAGCCCTTTGGGCTTTGAAAATTATGGCAGCTTATGAAAAGTAACCACAGAGTCCTCTGTGGGTGTGGAATAGGGCTCTGGGGTAGCCTCCTGGGAGGGGAATAAATTCAAGTCCAGCCTTCCAGATCTAGTTGCCAAATAAAAATAAAAAGCTTTCCATCAACACAGAGCCATTTGCAGCTTTGGCTCAAATTAAAAAAAAGGAAAAAAAAAAACCCAGTAAGTTCTTTTTGGTTTTTTGTTTTGTTTTGTCTTACTCATGTAGATATTTATGGTTAATACAAAATCTAAAATTACAAAGAATTCAAACGCAACATAAAATAGTACAAACCAAGTACCTCTACTTGCCATGCAGTCTGAAAGAAAATGTGAAGTGTGTGACTTTTTTTTTTTTAATCACAACTTACCCCAGAGAGCTAGAGGCTAAGGTAGGGCTGGTAGCACCTGTCCCTCCCCTGCCATGACAGACCTTGTTAATCAATCACGGTACTGTTTCTTTTAAACAAAACATTCCAGGCATTTACTCATCCATCAGAGATGGCATGGAGGCAGAGACTGAGTTGAGAAATAGCTGAGAATCTCTGAATGAATTCAGAACAAAAATATTTATAAAAGGATACGTTAGACTGAGTACCATAATGCTGAGAAAAGGAAACTAGGTGAGAGCAATACTTGTTAAACTGCATCGTGCATCAGAACCACCTTGAGGGCTTGTTAAAACAGACTGCTGGTCCTCACCCTGGAATTTCTGTTTGAGTAAGTCTGGGTCAAATGGAAATCAATTTTTTTATTTTTCACAAGCTTCCAGGTGATGGTGAGGCTAATGGTCCAGGGACATTTGAGAACCACTGGACTGGGACTTAAGGACACTATGGTAGGCTAATAATGGCTCACATGGGTATGTCCACGTCCTAATCCCTGGAATCCAGGAATGCCACCTTACATGGTAGAGTTTTCTCACATGTGAATAAATTAAAGACATTGATGAGAGGAGATTTTCCTAGACTATCTGGTGGGGCCTGCGATGGACTGAACGTCTATGTCCCCTCAAAGCCCAAACACCCAACATGATGGTATTTGGAAGAGGGGCCTTTGGGAAGAGATTAGATATAGTTGAAGTCATGAGGGTAAGGCCCACATGACAGGATTAGCATTCTTATAAAAAGAGGAAGAGAGCAGAGCTCTCTGTCTCTGCCTTGGGAGGACACAGTGAGGAGGCCAACCTGGAACGGAACCCTTGGTCAGAGCCCAGCTGTGCCTTCCCACCCTTCAGAACTATGAGGAACAAATGTCTGTTTTTTAAGCCAGCCGGTCTGTAGTATTTTGTTACAGAAACCAGCAGCACTAAAACAGACCCTGAGTGCCATCACAAGGGCAAAGAGAAATCAGAGACTTGGGAGAAGAGGAGGCAATGTGATCATGGTGGCAGAGACAGGAGTGATGTCACCACAAGCTAAGTAGTGATAGTTGGAAGAGGCAAGGACTGGATTCTCCTCTGAGCCTCCAAAGGGAGCATGGCCCTGCAGACAAGTTGATTTCAACCCAGAGGAATTGACTTTGGACTTCTCACCACCAGAACTGTGAAAGAACAAATGGTTTTCAAGCCTCCACAGAAAAGTGAGTAATATGTAGTCTTAAAGCTGACAGACAAAATATACAAAACAATCAATGGCCAGACCATTTATGACAATATAATGCTGAGCCACAACCTCTGTAGCGAACAGCCCAGAATGGCCAGGACTTGGTCAGTAACTGCCAGATCCCTAATTTTTGCCTTCCTCTTCCAAATCAGTACAAACTAGAGAAAGCCAAATATGTTCCCTGAACCACTCCCAAGCAATTGCCCTGTTTCCAGTTTGCCTGATTCTGACTTCCTTGTGCCAACAACCTCCTATTAAAGCACCCCTGACACTTTCCCTGTTTTTAATTATAAAATTTTTCCATTCTCCTGCCTAACTTTGAATCTCTACCAAGTACAAGTGATGGTGGCTGATTCCCTGATATAGAAAGCTCTGAATAAATGGCTTCACTGTCCTCTCAGATGTGTGTTTTTTGTTTATTTCCATAAATCTTTTGTCCTGTTAACAAGTGACTACTCATTTTTTGATTCCACACCAAGTAGTCCCTTGCTCATAGAAGATATTCAGTGATTCTTTTCAAGGCTGAAGCCAATATAGTATACCCTCCCCTATTACAGAGAAGGAAACTAAGACCTAGAGAGATGAATTGATTTGCTAAAGGTGGTATTGGAGGGCAAGATTAGGACCCAGATGTTCAGACTCCCAACCCAGCGCTATTTTCACTGGGAGATTGACTTATTGCACCCAGTCCTGCCCCTAATCCACTCCCATGCCATGGCCTGGGGCCCAAGGGTTGTACTCTTCTGTCTTGACTTTGAGTGTGGCCATGTAATTTGCTTGCTAATGGGATATTAACACTCCTGACTCAAACAAGGCTTGAAATGTGCTTTCACAGGTGGGCTAGCCATATTGTACATTGTAAGAAGAACAAACTTTAATTGTCTACTGGTCCAAGGAGAATGAAAGTCTCAGGAGCCATTGTGCACCCTACTGCAGTAGAGTCCAGCCTAGGTGAGTCTATTTTGGCTGACCTGTGGATGTATGAGCAGGAAATTATTAGGATATGTGCCATGGTTTGAATGTTCGTTCCTCCAACACTCATGTTGGAACTTAATCCCCAGTGTAACAGCATTAAGTGGTGGGACCTTTAAGAGGTTATCAAGTCATGAGAATTAACCTATTCATGAAGTAACGGATTAATGGGTTTTTATGAGGAGTAGGTTCGTTATCACAAGAGTGGGTCAGTTAAAAAACCACTTTGGCTCTCAGTGAGCCCCTCTGGCCATATGATACCCTGCACCACCTCAGAACTCTGCAGAAGTTCCCCACAAGCAAGAAGGCCCTTACTATACATTGCCCCTTAACCTTGGAGTACCTCAAAAGTGATCGTAGTGATATTCAGCAAAGAGTTATGTAGCACATTTTTTTGGATGAGCTCACAAACTTAACCGTCGACTTCATATGTGTATAAATACACAAGTACACACAGCATTGTCTGAGTATACAATCAGAGTGAAACATCTAGAAACATATATAGTGGTAGCATAGCACAGGGCAGCGCAGAGCTTCACAGATGACAAGAACAGTGTCGGGGGAACTGTGAAAGAGAAGTCTGGTCATAGGTAATGTTTTGGATTTTCTATGTGGAGAACGCATTTACATATTACTTACATAATAAATAATTTAAAAACATAAATTAAAGATTATATAGCTGTCAATGATATAACTGTTTCTATTCTGATACTTTTAAAGCTGTGTTCACAAATCCTTTGATATTTCACCTCTCAAGAGATGAATCTTAATTCCTTCCCTTTAAAGGTGGACAGGACTTGGTGATTTGCTTTCAGAGAATAGAATACAGCAGAAGGAATGAGGAGTCCCTTTCAAGATTAAGTTATAAAAATATTGTGGCATGTGGCTGCATGCATTCACTCTCTCTTTCTCTCTCCCTCTGATCACTCACTTTAGAGGAAGCCATGATGTGAGCAGACCCATAGAAAGTTCCATGTAGTGAAGAATTGAATCCTCCTCCCAGTACCCACAGGAGTGAACTTGGAGGCTGATCCTTCAGTTCTATGCAGACCGCCAGAGACTACAGCCCTGCTGATAGCTTAACTGCAGCCTCATGAGAGGCCCTCAGCTGGAACCACTCAGCTATACTGCTCCCAGATTCCTGCCCCACAGAAACCACAGAGATAAATGTTTGTTGTTTTCAACCTCTAAATCTGAAGATAATTTGTTACACAGCAGTAGATGACTAATACATAGATTCATTAGACTAATAACAGCTATCTGCAACAAGATAATATTTCCAACCTGGAGCACATGGAAATGTTTTGAATAAGGCGAAGTATGTCTCAATTCAGTTCAGCATATATTAGTGTGTCAGGAATTGTGAAAAGTATGAAGTTAAAGTCCTTATTTTCAATGTGCTCACAATCACTAGACATGGAAAATCCCACTTCATCAGGGAAAAAATAATGACGCTCTTCCAAATCTTTCTTGCATGATAGCAATCTCTCCAAATCCTAACAGCCATCTTTTCAAAATATGTTTCTCTAAAGATTCAGATAAACAAGAAGAATAAGTTTTGAGATCTATTACATGGCAAAGTGATTATAGTCAATAATGTATTGTATAATTCAAAATCACGAGGAGAACAATTTTCAAATGTCTCTCCATAAAAATAATAGACAAACGTAGCACTTGCTCTGCACTGAGCACTTTGCTGGTGTTTATTCACTGTATCTTCAGCACAACCACATGAGATGTTATTATTTTCATACTCCATTTAATAGCTGAGGAAACAAAAGCACAAACAGAGAGGCTAAGTAACTTCCAAAGGTCACACAGCTAATGAATGACAGAGCTTGAACTGGACTCAAGCTATCCGGCTCCAGAGGGTGCACGATTATCATTGTCATTCATACTAGTTTGCCTGACACAGTCCTAGCTAATGTCTGTTTTCTTGACATAATTAATAACTGGGGCCCCTTTACATTCTCAAACATGTCCTATTTTGGAGAGTAACATAGGCAGTCACCTAAATTACTCTTTTAGGCAGTAAAAGGTGGATTACACAGAGAAGCAAACCCTTGGGAACCCTCTAAAGTCACCATGACTCCATTAAGGTTCTTTCCCATGCTAGCTCATGCACAGCCCGGCACAGAGTCCCTGTCATTCAGGAAGGAGGTTCCTACCTCTCTCAAAGGGTGACAGGTGCACTTCCAATTGCAATACTAACAATTTGGGTTTGGGTGCTAATTCCTCCAGAGCTGAGGTCAGTGAAGGTGGAGAAGCTGCCTGCTCTGAAGTCAGATCCTCAGTTTAGGCTGAATCAGACCTTCCTTAGTCAGCCAGTGTATGGTGGCAGTGTGGTTTGTCTCACCCAAAGAGGAAAACCCTCCAAGCAGTCTATAGTGCCTTCCTGTGAGTTGAGTCTTCCAAGCTTTTGGAGATGTCTAAGAAGGCCACAGCATGTTTTACTGAACACAAAGTTGCTCCTATCAGCTTCAAGCTCCGTAAGGGCAGGAAGGGGAGACTTCACATCTGTTCCACCAGGAAGCATGTCCATCTCCCAGACAAGGCCTAGGCTACCAGCACAGGCTCACCACTCTTATTTATTTCTTTGTATTTTTATTTTTTCAGAGACAAGTTCTCACTCTGTCATCCAGGTTGGAGTGCTGTGGCACTTTCTTAGCTCATTATAAGCTCAAACTCTGGGGCTCAAGTGATCCTTCCACCTGAGCCCCTCAAGTACCTGGGACTATACCACACCTACTAATTACTCTTATTTTTATAGAAATAGGGTCTTCCTGTATTGCCCAGTCCTCAAGAAATCCTCCCTCCTTGAGGTCCCAAAGTCCTAGAATCTCAGGAGTGACCCACCATCCTTTGCTCCAGCTACTCTTTTAAGAGTGTTCTTCCTGATCACTGATGCTGTGAAAGGGAGAGACCACAGAACCTCCTTCCCTGGAAATGTTCCTAAAAGACCAGGGAGAGACAGATGGCACTGTGATTGCAATCCAGGTTCAGCACACTGAGGGATGAAAGAGAGAAATGGGAAGGGAGATGTGGTTACTCAGCCTCCACCTAGTGCCAGATGCTTGGGTGGCATCCTTGCATCATGCTGTCACAACGTTCTAGTGGGACTGGCCTCCACATAATTAATTCTCACGGTAAGTAAAGCAGAGAAGTTCATGGCTATATTATCACATACAGTACATCCTCCATAGCTGACCACCTCCCTACATTGATCACATCCTTAAGTTAACTTAATTTTCATAGACAGGGGGTCATTAATTACATGTATGTATCAGTACAATAGGCCTTGTTCCTTATGTTGACCACTTCCATATGTTAACCAGTTTGTTATCATCCCTTGGGTAGTCAGTTTACAGAGGCTCTACTGAGGTTATAAATCTCTCCATTTGCTCCTAGTGAGGAGCTTTGAGCTGAAATAATTCACCAAATATTTCCTAGAGTACTCTGCCCCCACCTTGTCAGTGATGTGATGCGCAATATGAATGGGTTGTCTCTTTTCTTTGGGCCTTTTTTCCCAAATGTTGAACCAAATGATCTAAAGAGCAAGTATTTTAGTATTTTATGATAAATATTGTTATGTAGCACATGCTGTGTGTGGCATTCAGAGGAAACTCCCTCCCCCCAATACAAGTAACCAGCCATTGTTCAAATGACAGTGGTGTGCTTTCTCTTTCCTGGCCTTTTAGACTTTTCGCTGTCCAAATTCCATTTTATTGGGAACCCATTTTCCATCTGGTCTTTCCTGATAGGGTTTTTTCCTACTTTAAACAGTTTCTGAATAAAATTCTGTATTTCAAATGAGAAAAAAAAGAGGCTTAGAACCTTCCTGCTTTGAGCATCTCTGACATTTGAAACTACCATCCTGTTCTCTTAATAACAAACTGTGATTCAGCTGCTGCTAAAGAGCTAGTCCTCTCAGTGCTTCCTTGTTGTTGGACCTCTAAAGGACCCTGGAGGATGCAAGTAACGGATCTGGAGGAGGTTCATGGACCAACCCAAGTGGTTAGACTAGGAAGTAAGCCCTTGGATGGATTTCCTTGAATTTTAGACATATATTTTTAAAGCCATGGGGGTCCATTTTACGTTTCATAGAAGATACGTGCCTAAAGAGGACACACGAAATGTTCAGTAAGTCTACAAAGAGGGTTATCCACATGGTAGAACAGGTCCGAAAGAATGGAGTTACTTCTTATTTAAATCAGCACAAAACTATAGATCAAAGAAGAGCAAAGCCCTCAGAAATCACAGAGCACTAGATCCTACTTGGAATCAAGGGCCCTCAGACTATGTTGGGATAGAAGCTCTGCAGTCTTTGACTCCCAGACACTCAGGGCCCATTTCTAGTGTCCTCCTCCATCAGGTGATCACCTCACCTGTACCTTGTTCACAGCATTAACAAAGCCATTCCCAAGGGAATTACTCCCTTCTCTGCTCACATGTGTAACAGATAGATAAAATTCTGTCTCCCATTATAGTTTGTTCATTCAGTCATTCATTGCTTTGACCAATATTTAATGAGTACCTAAAATTGCCAACTTGAGGCTGAGAATATAACAATAATCAAAAAAGAAAGTCTTTCACCTTCTTAGAAACTAGTGAATGAACTTGTGACAAAAGTCAATGTAGAAATATATTTTTAAATGTGCAATGATGGAAAGATACACAGTCCTCTAAGAGTGTTTAAAGAGGATTACCCAACCCTGTGTATTGCGAGGTTTTAGAAGGTTGGTTGCTGTTCCACAAGCAAGCTCCTATGGGTATAGTCTCATCATATTTATTTTTGCCTCTTCTATAGCCCGAGTTGGTGGCATATAGGAGCAGCTCAAAAAATGTCTGCTGCAAGAAAGAAGTCACCCCACTAATCTGTACAAGAGTTCATAAAAAGCTCTAGTTACATGCTTCTAAAACACATAACCTATAATGTTTGCTTTTTCTTAATTTCAAGGAAGAAGTTCTAGATTTCCAAACATTTTAAAAGAAGGCTAACGGGAGAAAGTTTGTGTAGCTAACAATTCAGTTTAGGATGGTTTAATCTCAAAACCCAGAGTCTTTGCTGCCTTCACCCTATCAGCTGGGAACTGGCTCTGAAGATGGAGAGATTATAGAAACTTTGAAGACAAAGGAACATGAATCAAAAAGAATGAAAAGAAAATAAGATTCTTGATCCTCCTCCCCATCAATGTTCTTTTAAAAGTATTTTGCAACAGGGTGATGTGAAGGGAGGTAAACAGTTTTGAAAAGAGAATCAAAGCACAGGTTAAATAGCTAAAGCCAGTATTGAACCTGGATCTGCACCGCCTCCTTTTTGTTCTATCTTAACATTAATAATCCCAAACAATTAACTATCAGAAATAGATGTCAGAAACCCTGAGCTGTGTATAGATCAACTTTAAATGATGGAACTATTTAGGCTCCACTTAATAAATCAAGAACACAGTGCAATGTAGTGATAAACAGATAGATCAGAATATCTGGAGCAGAGACGCTCTATTTCAAGAGGAACTGAATGGATCTGATTTGGATTTAAATATTAACTCTTCAACAGAGGTGTCTGAGAGCTATGGAAGTTTCACACCCTCTCTAATGAGTCAAGGAGCAAGCTGGACCCTCTTCACCAGAACCCTGAGCTGAAGCTATCCCACTCCAGGCATCTCCCTCCCCTGGCTGCTGGTCTTCCCTAAGAAGCTATAGCAGAGCTAAAGACAGAAACTTTCACTCCTGTCCCTGAAACCTCTACATATAGTTTACAGTCATACACAACAAAGTACTTCCTTAGGAGGGGTTGCCATATAATTAATAGTAGGTTGGGATATACACTTAAATTTAAATTTCACATAAATAAAACAATTTTTTTACTATAGATATGGGCAAAATATTTCATGTTGGGATATTCTGTACTTGCAAAATCTGCTGACCCTTGTGATTATCAAACTCAACAAGTCTTAAACATTATGGTTGCCAGATTAAGTGCAGGACAACCAGTTAAATACTAGTTTCAGATAAACAATGAATCATTTTTTTTAGTATAAGAATATCCCATGCTGCAAATTTGAGATTTACTTATAACAAAAAAAAAAATTACTTGATAACATATCAAATTCACCTGCATTCCACTCTCAATGTGAGCCCAAGGTTCTTACTTGTCACAAGTGTTATGGGTCTACCTCTGGACTGAGATCACACGATAAGTGGCAGGCCTGTCTTCACCCTGTGTACACCATTTAAGGGAAGGGACGTGTGGCTAGAGTGGTTTGATGGGTTCAACTCATGGCTTCTTTCATTTACTTACCATGTGACTTTGAGCAGGTTGATTAACTTCTATGAGCATCAGTTTCCCCAACTTAAGTAGGAGGGGTAAACATAGTGTCCAACTCCTGGGATTTTTATAAAGATGAAATGAAGAGTGCTGGGACAGAGTAAGTGGTCAATCAATGTTAGCTATCATCATGGTTACTCTTGTACTATTATTGTGGTTAGTAATGTAAATATTAATGAAGCACAGAAATTGGCACACAAAGACACACAAATGTTAGCTCTTATAATTAAGCAGTTGCTAAGCATTTCAAATAATAAGAATGTTTCTATTAGACTCATTAATTTATCCTCTCCACATGTGTATCTACCATAAGCAAGGCATGGGCGACAACCAACACAGTGATAGTATGTGGCTTTTGTGAAAGCACCCTGATAATGAAAATTACACACCATCACAACAGGGCATGTGTGTGTGTAAATAACACACACACAGACACTAATATGATGGTGATGATGATGGCAACGACAACAATTGAGCTACTGTTCTTGCTTTTTGGGGGCAGAAGAGAGAAGTTCTAAGAATACACACAAATATAAATCATAGATAAGGATGGGCATCTTTTCTGACAAAATAGGGGAGCACAAAGGATAAGGTCCAGAATGAGTTTTAAGATACAAAGAAACAGTTTAAATTTCCTCATCCTTTCTAGTAATAGGAGACAAGGTCACTTTCTGTATTCTTGGGTATCAACTGAAAGCTTATAGAAGACACACTTGATTCAAAGCCAGTTAAGAGCAAAGCATTTGTCGTCGTGAGTGTTTTGACTTTTGGGTGGTTTTATTCTTGATCATTAAGGTTTTACTATTCTTTGATGCTTTGAGTGTATGTATATAGCTAAACTGGGTCTTTTCTCCAGGTGACTCTCCAAAGTATTAATAGAATCCATACAGAAAAGACAGCACTGGCCAATAGAAATACAATAAAATTGGGCAGCTCCTATGGCTCAAAGGAGTAGGGAGCTGGCCCCATATGCCGAAGGTGGCAGGTTCAAACCCGACCCTGGCCAAAAACTGCAAAAAAAAAAAAGAAAAGAAAAAAGAAAAAAAGAAATACAATAAAATCCACATATGTAATTTTAAGTTTTCTATTAGGCACATTTAATAAAGAAAAAAGAACCAGGTGAAATTAATGTTAATGATATGTTTTACTTCAACTCAATATGTCAAAAATAGTATCATTTTGAATGTAATTAATATTGATTAATAATAATTCTTAAAATAGTTTATATTCTTTTTCTTCATATTAAGGCTTCAAATTCTGGCACTCTGCATTTGGATGCTAAATTTTCATCAGAAATATTCTATCTAATCTTCCTGGGATTAGGTGATATCTTAGAGTGGTTTTGATTTGCATTTCTCTGATGATTAAAGATAATGAGCATTTTCTAGCCTGCCTACATCACAAAGTCCCAAAACACCAGATGCTGGCATGGATGTGGAGAGAAGGGAGCATGTCTACACTGCTGAGGAATTACAAACTAATACAGCCCTTTTAGAGAGAAGTGTAGAGAATCCTCAAAGATCTAACTGTAGACCTTTCATTTGACCCTGCAATCCCATTACTAGGTATGGGATAGAAGGACAGAAGAACATAAATCATTTTAGCACAAAGATACTTGACAAACTAGGTTGTTTGTTGCAGCTCAGTTAATAATTGCCAAGTCATAGAAGCAACCAAGTGCCCATCAACCCATGAATGGATCAACAAACTGTGGTATATGTGTACCATGGAATATTATTCATCCTTTAACAAAGATGGAGACTTTACATCTTTTACATTTATCTGGATAGAGTTGAAATACATTCTTCTTAGTACAGTATTGCAAGTGTGCAAAATAAATATCCAATGTACTCCATACTAATATGAAATCAATATATAAACAATTACATTGTTCCTAAGAACAATATACTAAAACACTAATATAGTCCAGAAATCAATTATAAACAATTACATGTTCCTAAGAACAACAAAACACTAATATAGTCCAGTCTGGGGGTAGAGGGAAGTGGGAGAGGGGAGGACTTATGGCAGAAGGAGGGAGAGCCTGAGGTGGGATCTCACCTAATGTGCACATTGTGAGGGTTTATAACACGGCCCCTGGGTGAGGGGCTCTTCTACAAATGGAACTTTACCCTGGAATTGAGAACAATGTAACCTAAATATTGTGCCCTCATATTAATTTGAATAAAGTTTAAAAAAAAGAAATGACAAAGTTGCTGAACTGGATTTAAAAAAAGAAATATTCTATCCATATTTATTTCGCAATATTTGCAATTAAAAAAGTAAATTTTATTTACCCAACTTGTTCTAAACATACATAAAATCTTCCCAATAATTTAAGCAGATATTTTCTTTAATTAAATTTAAATAAACACAGTTAAATGGAGTTAAGATTCCAGTCTTCAATTGCACTGGCCACATTTCAAGTGATCAGTATTGGCCAGCACAGATCAAAGGTACAGTCCCAATATCTAACTCCCAGTTTGTAGCCTTCAAGCAGCATAATTCATACAAAGATTTAATATTATATTTCTCGATCTTTCAATATCCTGAGTAACCCAGCCTACTCTGTCTGCAGTATGGTTAGTCCAGCCTTCTGGAAGAGAAAAACTAAAGACATAAATTGAAAAGAGAAGAGGTTTACAACCAACTTTGTTCCAAAGAACAAAGCAAATTCATTACCTGAACTCTGTATTGGGGTTTTCTTGACATTACATTCAGGTCTAAGAATACCACAGAATTTCCACAGGAATCCCATCTGCACACAATTTCACCATGTTTTTGCACCTCACTTGTCATATTTCATGTTGGTGAGGAAAGAATATTGTATGTGATAAGCATTCAGCAGAGGCAGGTTAGGTGAACACCAGGACAGAGGTCAAGATGGGGGAGGATGCTGCCAGTCCAGGAGCCACCAGGTGGTTCTGCTCAGATGAACGCTTGAATTCTAAGTCCTATCCCAGCCCACCCATATTTGGTGCAAGCACAGAAACGGCACAGCCAGGACAGCCGGCACAGCCAGGAATAGCCACAGGGCTATTCTCAGGTTTCAGTTCAAGGGGATATAATAGATGGTATATATACTCCAGTAATGATATTCCAGGGACAAAAGGGCCAGCCCACACTAGGGGCTAAAGGTAGCCCTTTGGGAATGGCTATGGCTGAGACCATCTCAAGAAGCTTAGGGAGCACTTGCAAATATATATATACACATATATATATACACATATACATATATAAAAAAATCTACATTATATATATTTAGATAAATATAAATATATGTCTATATAAATATTTATATATGTATATTATGATATACATATATATTTATATATAAACATTTATATGTATAAATATAAATATATATGTATAATGTAGATTTTCCAAATACAAATGTCCCAACAAAGAAGAGAAATAGGAAATTCTTTTTTAAAAATCTTTAGGAATCACACAAAGAGCTCTCAAATTAATTCCACTTGGAGAAGGCCATGAATAAAAATGGAAAAGAAGATACATGAGTGGTGCCCACATGTAGGAGTAATGTCAGCAGAGCAAAAGCCCAAGCAAGAGTAGGGTTGAGGGAAAAAAAAATTCTCAAAATATCAAAAGGGTATTGTCTTAGTCTCTTGTTGCTGTTCTAACAAATTACCACAAAGTTGGTGTCTTGTAATAACACAAATTTATTATCTTGCAGCTCTGGAGGTAAGAAGTCTAAAATCAGTTTGGCTGGGCTAAATCAAAGTGTCAGTAGGCAAAGAGGTCCTGCTGAAGACTCTAGAGCAGTGGTTCTCAATCTTCTTAATGCCACAACCCTTTAATATAGTTCTTCATGTTGTGGTGACCCCCAACCATAAAATTATTTTCATTGCTACTTCATAATTATAACTTTGTTACTGTTATGAATCATACTGTAAATATCTGATATGTAGGATGGTCTTAGGCCACCCCTCTGAAAGGGTCATTCGACCCCCAAAGAGGTCGTGACCCACAGGTTGAGAACCACCACTCTAGAGAAAAATCTAGATGATTCCCACATTCCTTGGCTTGTGGCCCAACATTGCTCCAATCTCTGCTCCTGTGATCATGTTTCCTTCTCTCTGATCCTCCTGTTTCCTTCTAGAAGGATGCTTGTAACTACATAGGTCCCTCCAGGATAAGCCAAAATAATCTTCCTGTCTCAGGATCTTTAATTTAATCTTTAGCAGTGTTGGCAAAGAAATATCTCTAGGGGCCATTATTCAGCTTCCCACAAATATACTTTAACTATTTTCAGAGAAAAGTACTTCTTGAAGCCAATGGTGCAATGCTAAGACATGACAAAGAAGAAATGGAACTCCCTAATTCTAATATTGCTTCCAGCTTCCCTGGCAGAGTGACTGATCCCTGGACTGATAAACTCAGGATTCATGCCTCCATCCCCAGTCCCTGTAGACTAATCCATCATTATTTCCCCAGGTTACCAGGGCTCACCATGTATCTTTAGTTATAGTAATTATTCACCTAACAAATATGTATTGAGCATCTACCATGTGGAGATCATATTCTCATTATCTAGGACACATCAGTGAACGAATTAAAAGCTTTTTCCCTCAAAGTGTTACCCAACTAGTAGGGGAAGGCATATGATAAACAAAATAAAGAATGAAATGGCGTAGTGTATTTGAAAAATGTTAAATGCTATTTGAAAAAAAAAAAAGAAGAGGGATAGGAGTAGGACATGTAATAGTTGGAGACAGTCACGGCCTTAAATAGGGTGCTTAGGAAAGGCTTAACTGAGAAAACAGAATTTGAGCAAGAGCTTGAAGGGTCTATGTGGCTGGGGAGAGCCACACTGGTTTAGCACATGACACAAGGGCCTGTGGGGGGGCAGTCCTGCAGATCCTATGCTCAGGGAGACCTGAGGCCTACAGCACCATGGGTACACGGGCAGAGGCAAGAGAAGAGGACAGCTCTGAGAAGGGAGGGCCAGGTGGTACGGGCCATGAGCTCCGGAGAGCAGGGACATCAGTCTCACTGGAACCTTGCATTCACAGACAGCGTTTAAAAATGTGGCTGAAGGAAAGAATTCTTCCTTGGTTCTCCACTGAGCAAGGAAAAGAGGCATGGTTTTCTCTCCACTACTTCCCTGCATACTTCACCTTCCTTTCTGCATCAGGGCAGAGGCCTGGGGCATCTGTCATCCAGGCACCCAGCATGGCGTCACCACCCGCCTCAAGCCAAGACATAGGAGTCTAGTCACACTCAGCCATAATCTTGTAAGCTCTGCTCCACTTTCCCACTGTCCTGCTCTCCCCTTGACTGCCTGCCCCACCTCTCCGCCTCCTAGCCAGTCTCATTCCACTGAAAGCCCTGGCAGGGCCTGCCTTCTTTCCTCACTACTGGGAGCACAAGCCTGGGCTGAGTCCTGAAAAACTGGAAGGCTGTGGGGGAGGGCAGGGAGGTGTAGGAGAGTTGAGAAACAGGCCAAGGCTGTTCTGGGGGACCAGGAACAACAGGCAAGAGGACATTATGAAGCCTGTTTGTTCCAGCATGCTGGGGACTGACAAAGGGTTAAGCGATTTGCATTACTGTATTTGTGTGCAGACCTTGGAGGGCCAGGAGCTGCGCTTGGGTGGTCTGGTACAGTCTCAGGCAGCAACCTATTAGTGCTATCTCAGTGTGATTTATGCAGCTGTCAAGCTGCCTTCACCAAGACAAGTGAATTGTGGGCACCGTCCCCGGCCATGCTCCTTCTGAGAGGGTAAGTAAATGGAGGCCAAAGAGAAAGAAAACAGCCAAGGTGCCACCCTCATCCTCCAGGCCCTCTAATGATGACTTCCCTCTATAGAAAAACATCCAGCTGCCCACAAGAAACTGTACGTACAGAGCCCCACTGTCTGCCCAGACCTTGTGCATGCCCACTGCATGGCCCAGCTGGCCCAGGAGAGCAGGGAGGGTTGGCAGAGAGCCACCCAGCAATGGATGGGATGGGAGAATCCAGCCCGAAAGACATTAGGGCACTAAGGCCATCCAGCTAGAGTGGCATGAGCACTGGCCCCCATTCCAGGCCTGAGGGGAACGTGGCAGTGCCACGGCATGAACTGCATCTCTCCCTGAGGGAAGACTGTCACACGAAGATGCCACCAACAAGGTCCCAAGGCTGCTCTACTGTGAGGTCTAAAGCCACAGTGTGCCAGGCCTCCTCCAAGGTGCTCACTGCACCTTGTTTACCTTCCCAGAACCCTGGGATAGCCTCAAGAACATGCCAGAAGCCCCTAGGAACAGAATTCATTTCCAAATTTTATGTGAGAGGCTTGACTAAGCATCTGATGCTCTTGATGACAGGCCCATCCTTAGGCAGAGTGCCTTCCTGGGGTTGGGCCCTTCATAACCACCACACACACAAACATGCCCACCCGACACACCTGCTCCCCACAGAGGGAGCGGCTGGGAAGAGAGCTGCCTCTCTTATTCAGGGTTTGACTGACAGTGAAGTAGCCATAAACGTGCACAAATTTAGAAGCCTGAGGAGTATTTGCGTACATGTGTGTATGTGTGTGTATGAGGGGGAGAGAGCGGCCAACAGCAGGACTCCACTTGTAATAACGTCAGGAATTTTTCTTTCACGGGCCTCTTTTCTCCTCACTGCCAAGTGGCATGTGGTGTATTGTGTTTGTGGTACAGCAGGTGCTTCGTATCGGATTTGATTTCCAGCCAGAACATTTCAGAGGTTGGGGGTAGGGGCCGCAGAGACCAATTCCTGATTGTTGCTGAAACCCAGGAAGAAGAGAGGACAGGGCTGAGTGCTTTTGGCAAATGATAGCCGTGAAGTGTACTTCACTCTCTCCCTCCTCATTCAATTCCTTTGCCTCCTCTTGACTCCATAGGATCCATTGCTCCAGGACGGGGGTGTCCTGAAGAGGAAACCTCCTAGCTGGACTCAGATGGACACAGGTGGCTCCAGCAGCTGCACATTCCCTGAGTTTCTTGACTTGGCAAGGACTCTGTGGACTTGGTCTTTTCACGGTCCTTTCATCACAGGCAGGAGGGGACAATGGGCATTTTGATGAGGCTTCCTGTTTGTTCAGATAGGAAGCTGCTAATGCCTCACTTTGAAATGGTGCCTAGAGGTAAATGTGCCAACTTGCCCTCCAAGCACCTGACTGCCCCTCCTTGCAAGGAACCTTGAGTGCCCATTCAGCTGGAAGTTTAAAAGTTTGACAGTTTAGTTCACGGCATGGCAGGGCTTGTATTTCCCATTGCCAGGAACCTTTTATGGACCCTTGTACCCTTCTGTTTTCCAGGGCACCATTCTTCTTCCCTGGTTCTGGGTATAAAAAGAACAGCTGCCCTGGAAGTCAGGACCATAGCTGGCTTGGCCAACATTCCTCATAATTCCCATCTTGGCCCTCTCTCCCTAACTCCCATGTCCGGTCATTATATGCAGTTCTTGGTTTCTTAAGCTTGCTTCTAATCAAATCTAAAATGCAGAACTTCTGTCTTCCAGAGATCTGTGAGAGCCTCCCTTGTGGAAACCCCTCACCCACCACTTCACACACAACACAAGAAGGGTTTGGGGAATTTGTTTTCTAAATAATTCCCCAGAAACCCAGGACAAAGAAAGTCACACAGAGGTGGAAAGGGTCTTTTCCATTTTCTGTTGTTCTTTAGAAAGAAAACAGCTGGAGACATAGGTATAAACGGTGGTTAGTACTTTTTTGGCACACTCTGTGAGGGAGGCTATGTCTGGAAATCCCAGTGGATAGAACCCGGAGGGAGGGAGGAGGTTGTTTGGTTGTTTTTTCTGTAACTCTTCGCATTCAAAGTTTTTTCTAAGAAACTTACGTAACAGTTATTTTCTTTTCCATAAAGTTAAGAGAACATAAAATTTCATACCAGTCGTATGCTTTTTTCCATGGAAGCTAGAGAGTGTGTCCTCTCTGCTGTTCCTACATGGTTTCAACCCCCTCAAGTCTCATCCAGGCCATTACAGCATCTTCTCCAAAATCTACCCTTCCTGCCATGATTATCTTTCTGAAATACAAGCTAGCTCTCACTTCTCCTTCTTTTAAATCAGTGGTTCTCAACCTGTGAGTCACAACCCACAGGAACTGTATTAAAGGGCCATGGTTCTCAACCATGAGAGAGAACCACTGTTTTAAATCTTCACTGGCACTCCCTCTACCTAAATCTGTATCTGCCCTGCAAAAGATATCTGTTAATCTGGATTCCTCAAGCAGCAGACACAAAAATAGGATGAAAAGTGTGGAGATTTGATTAGCACTGACACCTGTGGAAGAAAAAATGAGTTGGAAAAGTTTGGAAGAACTACTTGCAAGAACTACTATGGAAGAACTACTTTGCAAGAACTACTATGATGGTAGTTTGACCCTGAGTGAAGAGAGAGGGAATGAAGCATCCCAGACTGCTGTAGAATCCAAGCAAGAGGCAGCAAGACCACTGGAGAGCAAGGCAGCCAATGTCAAGGGAAAGCCAGCCCACCAAGGAATCCCACGGCTCCCACTCAGGCAATGACTGGAAACATCCTGTGGGAAATACACATGGCCTTGGAGAAAGCCAGTGTGAACCTCAGAGAGCAGCTGCTGGGGCCCTTGGTCAATTACATTCCCTGAACTAGAGGCCTGTGAAGTCTATTCTTATGGGCAGAGGAGTCAGCCAAAGAGATAATTTACAGTTTCCAGAGTATACCATATCATCACATACATCCATGTATTTATTTGCTCAAGCTTTCTTCCTTGCTTGCCATGTTTTTACAATGATTCCAAAACCAAATACATTTCCATTTATTTTTCATGGCTCAGTTCAAGTGCTACCTTTTCTACAAAGTCTTTTATCTTCACAAATGAGACTTTTACTGCCCCTCTGTTATAGCATCCCTTTGATTAGAGCTCATTGCTTACATGTCTCTCTCCTCACTAGCTTTTCATTTACTTTCTTATGAAAGAGTCTGACACCATGTCTCATGTACATTCACTCATTTATTTATTTAATAATTCACTGTTTATTATTGTGTCACAGGCACTGTGGTAGACCTGCTTATTGAACCACATATAAGACAGGGAAGTAGCTTACTTTCCAATCTTATTTGATAAATGAAGGAATAAATGATAAATGAATAAAGGAAGAAGCAGGGGATATACTGGTGTAAACCAGTTCCAGGGGGAATGAAAAGAGGTAAAACTTTACCCTGTGTATAGACATGTTATAATTCAAATCAAATTTGGGTAAGGGAAAATTAATAATGTAGTGGTTTAGAGGCTGGATGTCAAGGCAAACAACAGACAAAATCTCAAGCGATCTCTTTCAAGAATTGAGTCAAATCCTCAATGTCAGTATCTGGGTTTTTTAAAGTTAAAAAAGATCTGACTCTCATCCAAATAATTAATGATTATTAGTGATTATTTAGTATTATTGATTATTATTAATGATTAATGATTATTTAACTAACTGGTGAGGAAACTAGCAGGATGACAAACAGTGAAGGGGACAGTAAGCAAAAGTTGACACTACACCTCCCTCAAGATGTAGGTCTAGGAGTTGCATTTTCAAAAATATGCAACAGTAGCTCATAAAATCTGTGAATCCCTAAATATAAGAATTAAAGCTGCGATCCCTAAAAGTTGAAACTCTCAAAAGGCTACAATGAAAGAAAGATTTAAAAACTTCAATAATGCACTAGCCCAGCAAAATTGCTGGGAAACTTCTGGGCAAAAGAATCCTCTATGCCTGTGTCTTGCACTACTTTAAACTTTTTAATTTTAACTATGTATATGGGACATGAAACTTCAAGTCCAAGCCAAGAAATGAACAAAGGAACATAAAGCAAAAGCTGTTTTGAAACTAATCCTCCATTAAGAATTACAAAACACTTAAGAAAACAACTCACCACAAGTGAAAGTTAATAGATACAACAGGATGATTAATTCATTGAGGGCTTGAGATAATAGAAAAACAATGTAAAATAAACTATAAAGTAAGCAAGTGTGTAGTATTGAAAGATTTTCAGTAAAAGAGAGAGAGAGAGAGAGAGAGAGAGAGAGAAACAATTAAACTCCATGGAAAATGAATAAGAAAAAGAATCAAATGGAACTTCTGTAAGTGGAAAACATTTCTATTAAAATTAAAAAGTAAATAAACAGTTTAAACAGTAGATTATGCAAGATGGATTTGAATAAAAATTTCAGAATAAAAGTCAGAAAAATGAGTTATAAAATATGAAACTTGGAGGCTATAATGAGATGGTCCAACATATGTCCAATTGGAATACGTGTAGTATTCAAAGAAATAATATCAGAGTTTTTCACACAGATGACAGATATGAAGCCTCAGGTTTAATAGACATAAATCTCAAGCACAATAAATAAAAATAAACTAACACCTAGAACATTATATATATACATATATATATTCTCTCTCTCTTTTTTTTTTTTTTTGAGATAGAGTCTCACTCTGTCACACTGGGTAGAGTGCCCTGGCATCATAGCTTACAGAAACCTCAAATTCCTGGGCTCAAGGGATCCTCTCCTCTCAGCCTCCCAAGTAGCTGGGATTATAGGCACCAGCCACAGTGCCAGCTAGTTTTTCTATTTTTAGTAAACACAGGATCTTGCTTTGCTCAAGCTGATCTCAAACTCCTGAACTCAGGCAATCCACCTGCCTCAGTCTCCCAGAGTGCTAGGATTATAGGTGTGAGGCACTATGCCCAGCCAGTAAATTTTTTTATTATTTCAAAATATTAAGAGGAAGATGGGCAACTAAAAGCAGCCTTTGCCAGAAGCTTTTGTCCAGAGGGAGATAAATTGGAACCGACGTGGACTCAGAAAAGCAGAATGTGAGCAGTTGAGTACCGAGAGAAGAAAGTGAGGTGCACATCATCCCCACTGAGACAAGCTTAGAGGCCAAGAAAGAAGAAGAAAGATAACAAAGATAAGGTACTAAACAACTAGTTGGAAGATGCCTATTGCCAAGGGGATAGGAAGCCTCCCCCCCAGCCAGGAGGTCCATGGCAGCCTTCCTGGGAGCAAACAGGGAATAAAGGATCTCCCACGGGAGAGAACCACAAAGTCCCAATCTTCCTGCACCTGGGAGGTTCCACCTCACCCTGCCTGGCATAAAGTGAACAAATATTCTCTTTCTACAATCCTGAACCCACAGCTCACTCATCAAAATATTATGGGGGTACAAATGTTTTTGGTTACATGGGTCACTTTTGTTATGCTTGAGTCAGGATTATAAGTATGCCCATAATTTAAATATGATAAACCAAAATAGAAGGTTAAAAAAAGGAAAAAAAAAAGATAAGCATTAATTTATCATAAATAGCAAGCAAAAAAATGAATTGACAGAAAGAAATGTAAATAGCAGAGAGGGAACTTGAAAAACTGAGGTAGGAAGTTTGTTAGAGGTAAGGAGTTTAAAACCGCCTGGACAACAATTAATTTGTTAATTAATGAATTTAATTAATTCCAGAAATTAATGAATTATGAAACAGAAAAAAAAAATAGGCTAACTGACAACATGAAGATCTAGTTCTTTAATTTAAAAACAAAGAAAATCATTAGGTAAACTAATTGTTTAAAGGAGAAAATAAATAGATAAAAATTAGAAAGTAAACATAGTTATGGCAGAAATAACAAATAACTATGAGAGCACCCACTCAGCTCTGTGTAAATCAACCTTCTATGAAAACCTAGGTGATAGAATCTTACTTTGGCCCCTTCAGATTTTCCTCTGCCCTTCTACTCCCTGCTGGGTCCCCAGGAGGTTGACCTATATGGACCCCACCAATCCTTCTAGCTTCTGGTTCAGCCAAGGGGAAGGCTTGAGAAGGGAGAGACTGTTCTCCCAGCTTCCTCCCTGCCAGCTGCTGTGGGTCACTCCCTCCCTCTCCCAAGGACACAGCTCCCACAGGAGGTCCTCTCCCACAGCTGTCCTTCTGGATTCCTGAAATAGTTTGTTCCTTTCCCTAGAATTACACCTTCCCATGTTGATTTCCCTTAACCTTGTTTACACTTGGATAAATTATTTTTTTTTTTTATTAAACTCTTTTCATTAACCCTTTCGAGGTTCTGTCTTGGGGCTTTGCCTAGATAATATGGATAATTTTCACATAAAATACAAATGGCCAAAATGACCACAGAAAATGTACAGAAAAAGGTAAATCAGCCAAACTCATAGCAGAAATTAAGGAAGTTAAAAAGTAATAAGAAGAAGAAATTAAGGAAATTATCAAAAACAGACACCAACAATGCAACCTAATCATATAGGCCCTTATGTCAATCTCAAATTAAAATAGAAAGATCTACCCAAAAAAAAGTTATCAAAAAATCTCCCTCACCCATCTGGCCCCAAAATATCTAGGCTATATGAAGAGGACAAGAGGGGAGTTAGTGTGTCTTGAGATTATAGCATGGAACATAGAAGTTACGGATGACCTAGATATAAAGGAAGAGGGTGGGCCTCTTCTCTTGTCTTATATATCATAACTGTACTTAGTTTGTTCTTATGTTAAAGGAAGAATAATTTGTCAAAATAGGAATGGAGCAAATTCCAAGCCCCAAATTACCACTGTTTTGATCACTGCTGTTAGAATTTCTCCTCTAGAGAGCTGGAATGTTTATCACATTTAGGGTAGAGTTCAAAAAGCAGCATTTCCCAAAGAGTGCTCCATACTGCATTGATTCCATTAAAATTGTTCATGAAAACATATTCCATGTTTGCATTAGACGCCAGGGAGCTTTGCCCAGATTCCCTTTTCAAGGCTGATATACCCCTGCCCTAGCTTGTGGGGTTCACAGCTGCACCTCTCTCTCTGGGAGTTGGCTTTGGCTGTAGGAAACTGTTTCAGTGAGAGGGCAGCCAGAAGCCAATGATGGCTGGTGCAGGAATCCAAAACTCCAACCCTCCTTGCCCTAATTCAGGACACTCTGAAGGCCCTATTCCAGTGGCATCTGCTGAACTCAGTTACAGCTGTGTGGCAGCTCAGCTTCTACCTCTGCCCAATTCTGCCTTCTTTGCTTCCATAGGTAACTTCTGAGGACATGCCCCAATAAATATTATGCATGCCATTCATCTCAATGCCTGTTTTCAGGGAACTCAAGCTAAGACAGTGATTAAACACACCTGTTACTACCACCAACAATATGTGGTGTTTCACAATGCACATTAGAATATATCTGAGATATTGATATCTATGAGATGTCCCGTTGTCAGGAATTTAAATTTGCTTGGCCCAACAATTATTTACATTTGTTTGGCAACAGAATCTTTTTTTAATGGATATTGACATCTCACAGAACAAATTTTGGAAATGCTGGTTGAAAGATCACAGAAGTTCATTAGTTAGAATTAATTTGCATTTAAATAATGGTTTTTGTTTTTAGTTTTAGCAAAAGCAAATTGAAAAACTAGAGACTAATCTCTCCATGTGATCACCAAGAGTTCCTGCAGGGTGACAGGACATCATCAGGTATTGTAAAGAACCTAGAAGCCAGTTAAAAGAAGAAAAAGTATCCAATGTACACACACCTATTATGAAACTAATTTAAACCTTTTTATATGAAAGCTATAACCTAATAACAACCTAAGGATATGGGGAGGGGGGAGGGAGGGGGGAGATG
>NW_003852638.1:670294-721767 GCF_000181295.1 Otolemur garnettii | reverse complement strand
ACCAGTTTGATGGAAGTGTCTTGGATTGTGTATGAAAACACCACACTGTACCCCCAAAGTGCATCAATGTACACAGTTACCATTCAATAAAAAAAAATAAAAAAAAATAAAAAAAAATAAAAATAAATAAATCCCATTCCATGCGCCCTGGCTACGTAGGATTGGTCTAGGGAGTCCCATATATCAGGGATATTGTAAGAGGAAGAGATTGATAAAGAAATAGTGGCAATGCATATGGCAGATAGAGATTAAATTCATTTTTGTAAAACCATAAAGATAATATAATCAATAAATATTATAAATTAGAATTTTTATTAGTAATTTTTTCTTATCATCTCTGTTCTTTTGCTCTATTCTCTATCCTTAATCCTTCTAAGTGTTTGGATAAACTATGAATAATGAAAAAGATACAAGAAATTTATAAGATCATAAAAGATAAATACATAGGACCAAGATTATCTGGAAATTTCACCATCACTTTGGTCATCAGGTACATATATAAAGGCTATAACCCACTGATTCACTGGGACAAACAAGAAGAGGCTGGAGCCTTGGTCCTCATTCTACTTCTCCATGGTCATCACACTCTTAAAAATTGAATGAAAATACATTGAGAGAAGAGAAATACAACCTACTGAAGGCTAAAAAAATGTTTACAAAACATACATCTGATAAGGACCTAATATCCAAAATTTATAAGGGATTCAAACAACTCAATAGCAAGAAACCTGGTGAAAACATGGGCAAAAGATCCAAAAAGACACTTCTCAAAAAAAAGAGCTATGAATGACCAATAGATACATGAAAAAAAGTTTGACATCTCTAATTATCAGAGATATACAAAATTAGGACCACAATAAAATGTCACTTTATACCTGTTAGAATGGCTATTATCAAAAAGACAAATGACAAGTATTAGTGAGGTTATGAAAAAAGAGGGTTCTGTATACTATTGGTGGGAATGTAAATCAATACAGCTATTTTGGAAAATAGTGTGGAGGTTCCTCCAAAAAGTATAAATAGAACTACTGTATGATCCAGCAGTCCCAATTCTGGATGTATCTATCCAAAGGAAATAAAAGCTGCATGTTGAAGAGATACATAGACTGTCATGTTCATTTCAGAATTATTCATAATACCCAAGATCTGAAAGCAATTTAAGTGTCCATCAGTGGATGAATGGATAAAGAAAATGTGGTACATGTGCACAATAGAATACTACTTGAACATAAAAAGAATGAAATCCTGTTATTTGTAGTGACATGCATAGAACAGGAGAACATTGGGCTAAGTGAAATAAGCTAGGGATGGAAAGACAAATACTGTATGATCTCACTTACAGGTGGAATCTCAAAAAGTCCAAAACCAGAGAGTAAACAGGTGGAGGGGGGAGAGGGGGTAAGATGAGAAAAGAGAAGATGTTGATCAAAGTCTTTCAATTAGACTGGAGAAATAAGTTTGAATGATCTATTGTACCACATGTTGACCACAGTAATGTAAGAATAATGTATTGTACATATATTTCAAAATTTCTGAAAGAAAATATTTTTTAACATTATCACCATAAAAAACGTTAAGTAGGCATGGTGATGGGTCAAGTTAATTCGCCTGATTGAATTTTTCTACAATGTAGACACAGGTCAAAATATCACATTGTACCCTTAAATATACACAATTATTATTTGTCGGCTGAAAATAAATAAATAAGAGTAACTCTTATAGATGGCAAAAAGAAAGGTTGAAATTTGGGGAGATCAAGTTTGCTACAAATGGATCCTCAAGTCCCTCTTACAACCCATGAATGAATGAATGAATGAATGAGCAGGTGGCCAGATGATATGAGACATCAGGAAAAGGTCTGGAGAGAACAAACACTCAAGGTTCCCTTACCTTGGTTAGTTTTGACACAGGGCAAAGAACTGGGGAGTTCTAGTTTTTATTCCTCTCTCTCTCTCTCTTTCTCTCTCTCTCTCTCTCTCTCTCTATCTCTCTCTCTCTCTCCTTTTCCCCCACCATCCTTGTCATTTCTGGCAAAGTTCAGTATTTCCAGCACATGCTTGGGAGTTGCTCACAAGCAGAAACACAAGACACACAGAGACACCTATGCAGAATGAATAGCATTTCTCTCTCGTTCTCTTACATCCTCCCCCCCCCAAACCTGTTTAAGCTCCTAGATGATTTCAGCCCTCATTAGAATCTTCACTGAAAGTAGAGAATAGTCAAGCATGTGATGAATCTCAAGGCAGCCAGTTTTGCAACTTGTTTTCAGTTCTGGGGAAAGCACTAAAATGACCTCCCTTCCTTCTCCAAATCACAGTATGGAGAGCTGGCCTCGTTCACATTGTCCACTGCTCCCAAGGCAGCACTGTGCCCATTTGATGCAGGAGGAACCTGTGAAGTAGTGTGTAATCTATTTCTGTCTGGATCACAGATTTTAAGGATCTCATGAAACCAGTACCAAGATACCATGGCTAATTCAGCCCAGAAAAGGGTGCAAAACTCACTTGCCCCTCTGAGGTAAAATTCCCTCAGAAATCCAAATGAAGCCTCATGAAATAATGTCCTCAATGTGGCTCAAAATTGGCATCATTGTAACACACACATAAATTGATATGAAAGACAATATGATTTTTTAAACCACCTCCTGTTACTGCAAATATGTTTACAGTCTGAGTCGTGTCACTCGGTGGTACACACCGTAAGCTATGTACGAAGCAAAACAAGGAGACAAAACGTCTCCATCCCTGGGGTGTTTCTCTCTGAAAAGCTTGTTTCTCTCCCTGTCTGAGATGCTGCTCCTCCTCTGAACTGCTGCTTGTTATTGTAACCCTGCGATGGGAACACGGACAAATCTACACTTATAAATCATCTAGCATTTCAGCTGTGTTTGAAATGCTTTTCTTTTTGCTAGAAACTGGTTTGGACACCTTTTCTCATGATTATGTCAGTCTGCAAGTGAGAGAGGAATGAAAATGGCCCCCAGAATCCTGTCATATGTCAAATATTTGTCACATAGACAAATATATACGAGTTTGAGTTCTTTGCTAATTGTAATTTTTTTCTGCTTTCCCATATTTTGCTCCCAACGTTTGGATCTGCTCAACACCCAGCAAAATTCTTTCCTATGTTATTATTGTCCCAATGTTTTTGTGTTTTATATATTTTTAGAGTTTTACAAAGGTGCGTTGAAAGAACTTATTCCTTTGCTTGGTGCTTCTTAAAAAGTTAAATGTAAATCACAGAGTCACGAAATCAGTATCATCTAGAGGAGAAAAGACCTGCTGGAGCCGAGTCCACCCCAAGCCCTTTCTGTTCCTTGACACTATGGGCATCTGTGCTGACTTGGCAAACCATAAGCTCCAAAGGGGAAGAACTCCCCGCACATGGGGACTTAAATTCTGTGTCCCACACTGTCCCCTCCCCCCATGCTGTGGGCTTTCTTCACCACTTAGCTGCCTTAAGCCAGGTTTTATAGCTCCCAAGGGAGGGCTGGGCAAGGTCCCCCAGCCCTAATGTAGACACTCCCTTATGTCTTTTCCTACACCCAGCATACCTGATCACAGCTCCCATGCAGAAATTTGCTACCCTTCAGAAGATTCTGCCATGCTAGTGGAGTTAATATCTTCCTGAATTTAAATAGGATAAGGAGAATGTTTCCCACTGGGGGAAAAAACATAGGCTTTGAAGTTAGACTGACCTGGATTAGAATCCTGACTCTGACATACAACTGCAAACCTTTGTGAGTAAAAAGCGTTCTCACACTCCAGTTTCCTCACCTCTGAAAGGGCATTGATAATACCCATTCCCCCGTTAAATGACATAGGTCTCATCTGCACTTTTGTGAATCACTGTGCCTGGTACACAGCAGGTGTTCAATAAAAAGTACCAACTCTTACCCCTTTCTACAACTTCCACGCTGTCTTTTCACCCTCTATATGGGGAACTGACTTCTAATTTGGCCACTTCGTACTTTCTCTCCCAATATCATCTATGCCCAGAATGTATTTTCAATCTAACATTAGAATGTGTTTAAGGATTGACATCACTAATCCCCACCCCCCCTTCCCAGGTTCCCGGGTTGGCTATAACAAAAGGTGACATTGTTCTTCTGGCCAAGGAGAACATCTTGGATGTCAAATCAATACAGGGAGCATTTATTGAACCCATTATCACAGCCTCATACGGGGTGCCTGGGGGGATACAGAAATGACCCCCAGAAGATGTAGTAATGAGAGAAGCCATCTCCTCTCCTTTCTTAAAGGAATCACACTCATTATCCTCAGGAAACTCTTTGGAGAAATGTAAAATTTTCAGAAAATTTGCAGGCAAAAAAGAAAGGATTGTCCTATAGCAGGCTGTTGTTTGGAAAGTGACTGGAGTAGGTAGGGAGATACTGTAAAGGATACAACTCACTTTTCACTCCCATTGACAAGCTGCGGTCTCTCGCTGTGTTTAGAAGTTAAAATATATTATGTGTGGCAGGACAAAAGTCATTACCATAAAAGTTTCCACCATAATTCCTCACTTCTCCTACAGAACGAAAGCAGAGAGAAAGAGGGATATTTTGCTCATAAAATGATCATATTCTGTATATTAACTTCTAAGGGAAGTGTGTTCAAATTTAATATATATTTGTGTGAAATTCTAAAGTTCATTCTAATGAACTTTAAGAAGTCTAACTTAATGGCTCAGTGCCTGTGGCTCAAGTGGCTAAGGCACCAGCCACATACACCTAAGGTGGTGGGTTCGAATCCAGCCCAGACCCACCCAACAACAGTGATGGCTGCGACCAAAAAATAGCCTGGCGTTGTGGCGGGCACCTGTGATCCCAGCTACTTTGGAGGCTGAGACAGGAGACTCGCTTGAGCCCAGGAGTTGGAGGTTGCTGTGAGCTGTGATGCCACAGCACTCTACCCAGGGGGAAAGCTTGAGGCTCTGCCTCAAAAAAAAAAAAATAAAGAAGTCTAACTTAAAAGATGTTAAGGTTTGCCAGTTTGGGGTCAGCTGACAGAAGTGTAAGAACTTAGGAAACCAACAGCACTGAGGTTAAAAGAACATTGTATTTTCTTTGGTGGTATCGGCTGTGGCATTTTGCAGATAAAGAAGCTAACTTCTCTTTTGTTTGAAGTTGTCCTGACATAGACTAACCTCTTTTCCATCCTGCTGAGACAGGGAAGAAGGAAGAATAATGAGAAAGTGAGTGCTGCCAGTCGGGTGACAAGAGGACCCAGACAGCAGGTCTGGATCAGCCCGGAGGCTGAATGTCTGCCACCCCCAATGCCAGGCTCAGCACCAAGTCCTAGAGCTACTGCTCCCTGCGCATTATCAAAGCCACAGAGTAACAGTGTCTTCTCATCATCACAGGCTTTCTCTGCTTTGTACTAACTGCTCAAAAAACTTCTGCCTTAAGGTTTAGGATTGAGAAGACTCAGGGGAGCACAAATCATTTGCCAAAATTCTTCCAGTGATCCAATGCGGCCATTCACTTTCTGTCTTCCACCACTCAACAAAAGTCCACTGCAGTTTTCATTGAACTTGGAACACTTGGAGAGGGGTTTTAACAAAAAATGAACTTGCTGATTCAGATGCAATGATGACCAAGGAAACTGGTGTCTAAAAAAGCACCACAGTTGAACCCATTCTAACCACAAAAGTGTTTAGAGTACACCTTCAGGTATTTTAAAATTCTTCACTGCAGCTCTTTCTTGTAGAATTCCCTTTGTCCTACCTTCCTTCTTTTTAAAAACAGACCAAAACAAGAAGGCTCATTTTGTCACCCCTTTGTAGGTTTATGGCAAGCATTCAGTCTTCTGCCATCACTATGGTGTGAGCCTGGGCTGTGGGACACTCACAACGCTGCCCCACTGGAACTGACAGTTGGCAAAATGCACAACTTCCTCCCCCTGCATTTGATATATTTTACCATCAATATACTGAAAGGGCCTGGTGCAATGCAAACCTTCTGTCTTTTTAAGGGCTACAGTCTCCCTTCCCCAAACCTTATCATCTATTCACATGTGCATCGTTGTCACATGGATGACACTAATGTGACACAAAGGACACAGCCCCTCTGACAGAGGGGTCATAATGAAGGTCATAATGTAGGAGAGACGGAGAACTGCTCAGAGCAGCATCCATAGGTAGCTCTCCCACTGGTCAAAGAAACCGCTCTGGTTTTCAAGCCCTGAAAAAGCTGTGTTGTTGCCAAAAACACCCCTAGATCGGGACTGATGGGTTGTGAGAGGCTTACCTTCCTCATTCTCAGGGGAGAGACCAAATTCCTGGGCCTTGTGCTCTGTGTGTGTTGTTATTAGAGTTTTGCAGCATCTGGTAATTAGCAAAATTGCCTACTATATAAAGGGGAAGGTCTGGTGGAAGAAGGACTAGTGCAGTAAGTGGCCGATTCACTAGTGCATATATTATGGTGAGTCCCTTTACATCTTCACACCTGCAGAGACGTGAATAAAAAATAACTGCATAATGAGGACCCCCCCAATCCAGAAAAGTGACTGATTAACTGATTAATAACATTAAGACCATAAATGTCTTGGTGCTCCTGGCCCCCTAGCAGCCACTGCCCTGAAGGGTACTCCCTTGTGGGAGAAAGGTGTCTCGCTCCTCCCTGGAATTCTGCAATAGTGCAGTTTATATGACAATGGCTCATAATGGATGGAAACAAGGTGCTTCTAACAAGTCTTTCTATTTCACAATTTCAAAAAAATTGTATTGAGGAATTCAAGGCCAGGAAAATAACTTGTCTTAAACGTGTTTTTCCTCATTCAAAATTATTTTATATGGCTCAGCGCCTGTAGCTAAGTGATTAGGACACCAGCCACATACACCAGAGTTGGCACATTTGAACCCAGCCCGGGCCTGCCAAACAACAATGACAACTACAACTAAAAAATAGCCGGGTGTTGTGGCAGGTGCCTGTAGTCCCAGCTACTTGGGAGACTGAGGCAAGAGAATCACTTAAGCCCAAGAGTTTGAGGTTGCTGTGAGCTGTGACACCATAGCACTCTACCAAGGGTGACATAGTGAGACTCTGTCTCAAAAATAAAACATTACTTTGTAATTCCACATTTTCCTAATATCCTCTGTGAGAGGCAGGGAGAGGGAGAATCTTTCAGAGGAGGAAAATAACCTTTTTGCCCCATTTGTTTTTCCTGGATGTTGGCATCTCTCATCCAGTTAAGTAACCCTGCTACTTTCTCTTTTCTCTCTCCCCCGAGTTCTGTGTACTCTAACTCTTGGGGTACAGGGTATCAAAATATGCTTCTAGCCTCAACACACTGGCCCCTTCTCTCTGTTTCTCCCATAATAACCAAAGACCATCTGCACTTCCTGCTAATTTTTATTTTCCACTGCTGCTGAGTAACCAACCCGTCATCGCTTGCAGACACAGCCATCTTAATCATACCCCTAGAAACAGCTTTGCTGTAAGTTGCACCTCCATATCAGTCCACCTTGCATGAGCCTGGTCAGCTTGGGTACTGCCCATCTGTGTTGCACATTTGAAAAGCCCCTTTCTCTTCTCAAAGCAACAACTATGTTTTATCCAAAAGAAACACACCTAAAAGTAAAGCAAGTAAACAGCCCTCAGAATGGGAGAAGATATTTGCAGGTTATGTCTCCAACAAAGGTTTAATAACCAGAATCCACAGAGAACTCAAACGTATTAGCAAGACGAGAACAAGTCATCCCCTCTCAGGGTGGGCAAGGGACTTAAAGAGAAATTTCTCTGAAGAAGACAGGAGTATGGCCTATAAACATATGAAAAAATGCTCACCATCCTTAATCATCAGAGAAATGCAAATCAAAACTACTTTGAGATATCATCTAACACCAATATGATTAGCCCATATCACAAAATCACAAAATCACAGATGCTGGTGTGGTTGTGGAGAAAAGGGAACAACACTTCTACTCTACTGGTGGGATTGCAAACTAACAATCCTTTTAGAAAGACAGGAGAATACTTAAAGAACTAAAAATAGATCTGCCATTTGATCCTATAATTCCTCTTTTAGGTATATATTCAGAAGACCGAAAATCACACTACAATAAAGATATTTGTATCAGAATGTTCATTGCAGCCCAATTCATAATTGCTAAGTCATGGAAGAAGCCCCAAAGCCCATAAATCCACGAATGGATCAATAAATTGTGGTATATGTACCCCATGGAATACTATGAAGCCATTAGGAGAGATGGAGACTTTACTTCCTTCATGTTTACATGGATGGAGCTGGAAAATATTCTTCTTAGCAAAGTATCCCAAGAATGGAAGAAAAAGTATCCAATGTACTCAGCCCTACTATGAAACTAATTTATAGCTTTCATAGGAAAGCTATAACCCAATTTTAGCCCAGGAACATGGGGAGAGGGGAGAGGGAGGGGAGAGAATGGAGGAGGGTGGGGGGAGGGAGAGTGATTGGCGGGATCACGCCTATGGTTCATCCTATAAGGGTACATGTGAATCTCTCTAAATGTAGAATATAAATGTCTTAACACAATAACTAAGAAAAAAACATGAAGGCTATGTTAACCAGTTGGATGAAAGTACTTCAAATTGTATACAGAAACAGTACACTGTACCTCATGATAGTATTAATGTACACTGTTATGATTTAATAAAAAAAGGGGAGGGGGAGGTAGAAACAAACCTGAAGCTCTAGAACTACAAGTTCAATGTGTTTTAGAAACAGACACCTCGTGGCCCCTAAGCAGCAGCTTATAATGAGCTGGGCTATCTGTTACTAGACCAGACCTAAATCTATACCAGTGCTCTGCACTCCCTCAGCAATAGGCATTTGCAAAAACTCAAGCTCGTGCAAGCTCATGCAAGCTCGTGTGCAGTCACATACGTGAGCGTGCACCTGCACAAACACGCACAGAGCCAAGACTGGGAGTTTCCAAATTTTTTAATTTATCCTATTTTATAAATCATTTCATCAGACAAGGGACGGTGGCTCATGCCTGTAATCCCAGCAATCTAGGAGGCTAGGGCAAGTGGTTTGCCTGAGCTCAGGGGTTCAAGACCAACCTGAGCAAGATGAGACCCTGTCTCTATTAAAAATAGAAAAACTAGCTAGGCATTGTGGCAGGCTCCATAGTGCCAACTACTCAGAAGGCTGAAGTAGAAGGATCATTTGAACCCAGAAGTTTGAAGTGGCTGTGAGCTATGACACCACAGCACTTACCCAGCACAACAAAGTGAGACTCTCAGAAAAAAAAAAAAAAGAAAGAAAGAAATTTATTTCATCACAAGGACATTTGCATTAGAATGTTAATTGCAGCCTCAATTCATAATTTCCAAGCTATGAAAGCATGAGTGCCCATCAACCCATGAATGGACTAATAATTTGTGACATATGTAAACTACGAAATACTATTCAGCCATAAAAAAGGATAAAGACTTTACATCTTTTCTGTTTACCTGGATGGAGTTGAAGCATATTCTTATTAAAGTATCACAACAGTGGAAAAGCAAGTATCCAATGTACTGAATACTATTATAAAACCAATACAAAAAAAACCTACACACCCATGGGAGAGAAAAACACAAGTATGTTTAAGTGGGGAAGAGAGGGAGAAGGAAAGGAGAGGAGGGAGGAGGGTTAGTAAGCTCCCATCTAATGTACACAATGTCAGGGTATACAGCTATTACAGCACACCCCCTGGAGAAGGGGCTCAACTACAACCTGAACTTTGCCTTAGAAATGCAAGCAATGTATCCTAGTCATTTGTACCCTCATATTAATATGAAATAATAATAAAAAAGTATCCTATTTTAGACTAAAATTCTTTAAGCATTCTTTGAATTCCTATTTCATAGACATGAACTAATGATAAATTCACTCTTTCTCTCCATTCCAGCATAGGAATTCTAGTTAAGTTATGCTAAACATTAACATGATTATATTATGATGTGTATGAGCATATATTTATTTATGTTTGCCCTAAATAGTACATGCCTACAGCAAACATGTTTTTCCATTACTAGCAGAGTAAACTTACCTTACTGGCTTTTGCTGACCCACTATACAGAGAAATTTTTCCCTGAACAGAGAACTTTTTCCCTGAATAAAGGACTCTTCAATGGCCTTGCCCCTGAAGTTGAAGCAGGGCACACAGCCAGACTGCTCCCTGTGTGCCAGCACACACACATACCCTCCCCCAAGGCCCTACCTAGGATATTTCTCTCTGCCTCTCCCTTGGAAGAGTCAGCTGTCAGGGAACTCAAGACCTGGGTCCATCCAGGAAGATGAGGCAGAGCTGAGGATTTACACTGTGATTACTGCTGCTCTCAGGGACCAAGACAACCTGGTATATCTACATATTGCAAAATAAATATGGTAAGCAGCCCTTAGAGTCAGCAGTGGGCTTAGGCCAGCCTGGGTGAGTACCTCCACGTGGTGTGGCTCTTTCTCTCCCAGGGCTGAACTGGCTCATAGTTAGAGCAGTGGTTTAGCCATCTGGGCATGAGTCAAGCTCTCTTCCTTATTTCCCTCCATTGCCTGATCCTTTGCTTGACTCACAAGGTTGTTCCTGCCTTCCCAGAAGCATAAATCAGGATCTTTTAATCTGACCAGACTTGCTTCCCACCTCCCTTAGCTTACCATTGTATTTCTTTCTTTCTGTGGTATTTGTGCATCATTTTTCCCACAGGTATTACTCTGCAATTGTTCCCATTTTACTTACTAGATACCTAGTTTATATAAAAATAATGTTCCTAGATAGGAAAGCATTTGATATATGTTATCTAAATGGCCACCCCAGGTAGATTAAAATGGCACCTGTTTTATGAATACATACTTCCCAGAGTGAGGGTAGATGATTTATCCAAGTTCAAATAGACAGGACACAGCACAACCAGGTCACAGACCCAAGTCCAATTCTAAATCCAGTGTCCTTTTCACTATCTGATGCTCTGTTTTTTTTCTTTTTTTGTTAAGATAAAATTCATGTAACATAAAATTAACTATTTTAATGTGCAAAATACAGTAACATTTAGTACATTCAAATGTTGTGCCACCACCACACTTATCAAGTTCCACAATATTTTCATCATCCCCAAAGAAGCCCATATCCACATCAAAGATTCATTCCCTGTTTACCCCTTCCCCAGCCTCTGGCAGCCACTAGTCTACTTTCCATCTCTTTGAATTTATTTGTGCTGGATAATTCACATACACGAAATTATACAACAAGCAATCTTTTCTGCATGTCTTACTTCACTCAGCATAATGTTTTTAAGGTCCACCTATGTTCTAGTCTGAATCAGTCATTCTTTCCTTTTTGGGACGAATAATATCCCCCTCGTATGCGTATACCACACATCGGTTTCTCCATTCTTCCCTTGATGGACATTTAGTTTCCACCTTCAGGCTATTGTGAATAGTGCTGCTATGAATGAATGTACAGATACTTGTTTGAATCTCTGTTTATAATTCTTTGGGGCATGTACCTTCTTCCAAATGGTAGAAGGACAGGTCGTGGGGGTAATTCTATGTTTAACATTTTGAGGAATTGCTAGACTGTTTTTCACAGCAGCTGTACTATTTTACATTCCCACCAGAAATGCCCAATGCTCTAGTTCCCCACATGCTTGCCAGCATTTATTACTTCCTTTTTTTCCCCTTTCAGACAGAGTCTTACTTTGTCACCCTCCATAGAATGCTGTGGCATCATAACTCACAGCAACTGCAAACTCTTGGATTCAAGTGATAATCTTGCCTCAGCCTCCCACGTAGCTGAGACTATAGGCACCTGTCACAATGGCTATTTTTAGAGACGGGGTCTTGCTCTTGCTCACGCTGGTCTCAAACCCATGAGCTCAGGCAATCTACCTGCCTCAGCCTCCCAGAATGCTAGGATTACAGGCATGAGCCACCACCCCTGGCCTCATTTTTTTTTTTAGTTACAACCATTCCAAAGGGTATGAAGTAGTATCTCATTGTGAGATTGATTTGCATTTTCCTAATTACCTAATGGTGTTGAGCACCTTTTCATGTGGTTATTGGTCATTTGTACATCTCTTTTGCAAAAATGTCTATTCAAGTCCTTTGTCTATTTTGAATTGTTGTCTTTTTGGTTGAGTTATATGAGTTCTTTATATATTCTGGATACTAGACTCTTCCCAAATATAGAACTTGCAAATTTCTCTTTTCACTTTTTTGACAATATTCTTTAATGCACAAAAGTTCTAAATGTAGAACCTGTAAATTTATCTTTTCACTTTTTTGACAATATTCTTTAATGCACAAAAGTTTTAAACTTTAAAAAATCCACTTTATATATTTTGTTGTTGTTGCTGGTTGCTTTTGGTTTCGTTTGTCTTCTTTTTACCCTAACATAGCACCACGCACCTAGTAGGAAGTCAATAAATATTTGTCAAATAGTTTTCTATAACTATTTAACTAAAGGGAATGACCTCTAATTTTCCTTCTAACTCAAATATTCTAGTACTGTAAGATGAAAACTAAGACTTGTTTTAGTCATATTTCAAATTAAATCATTTTTCCCAAATCAATAATTGTTTCTCATTAGACTCTTGGAAAAAAAAACATAGTGCCATACATATACATGTATCTTTGTTTCTAAGAGAGAAATGGTATGTTGCTAGTCCTTCACTTGAGAATCCTCAATGTCTTTTTTTTTTTTTTTTACTGTGTTTGGCTACTCAACAGTTCTCACCTCCTTTTAAAAATACAGGCTTCTAGGTACACTTTTCCCAGGCAACAGTCATGACAGAGAGGGAGGAACCTGAATGTTTGATTATGTCCTAATCACTCTTAAGTTGCCACCCCAGCTCTGTCCTATTAGTCCCAAGGAAATTTCACCATCTCAATCTTTCTGTGTTGAATTATGGTTATAATTTGCAGAAAAGTAATTTGCCTAGCTAACAAATTCAGAACAAATCTCCCAAGTCCGTGACAAAGAGGACAGTCAATGTTTGCTTTGCACCTTGGCATTCCCCATGCCCCAGTGGATGCCACAGACAAGTGTGCCTGCTGAGAACAAGCTCACCTCTCCATTGCACCATTACTTTCTACCTTCTTCACCTCCCAAACAAGGCTTTACACAAGTTTCTAGTACAATTCTTACTCAGTTCACAGTTATACTTGGCTCAGATTCAGTGGCTAATTTGGGAACCAGTTTGGAATGCTTACATTCATATCTACTAGTTCTTTAAAAAAAAATTCTCAATTATTTGTGCAGCCCAATTCCAATAATGTGCTGATCCAGCTTCCAGGGCAAATGCACATCACATAGCTATCATCCTCTTTGAAAGAAACAAAGCACTGTTCTGTTGGAACTTGGGAGAAAATACAAGAAACAGGCTAATAGTTATAATAAAAGCATTGCATTTGGAAAAAAAAAAAAAAGCATTGCATTTGAGAAGCACGAAATTCAAGGTTTAAACTTGGTGCACCATGAGGTCAGTGAGCCAATGCTTTGTGCATTACTCCTGCAGCTCCTGTGTGTGTTCTGTAAGTCTTAACTGTTAATGTGTGTTACTTTAAGTTAGAAAAATATGGTAGTGAAGTTGAAAAGTGTGTTGACAGCCATTTAATTAAAATTATACACTGCATTTACAAAGCTTTTTTATAATACAGTAAAACTGTGTTACAGTAAAGTTTGTTTTTGTTATAATTTGCTTTAACTAATGCATTTCAATATTAATATCAAGTCAATACAGAGTTTATGGGATGGGATGGGATGGGATATAGAATTAGTTAGGCCTATTTTTAATAGCAGCTCTCAAGCAACTGGAAACTACATTTATCAGGAATCTACCAATCCTCATGGATGCTGGATAATGGTAATAGTAATATTATCTATGGCATAGGACATTTGAGACATGTAAATAAGTGTAACACCTTAAAATAACAAGAATCTGAAACATTTTGGCAACTTTTTTTAATCCCTTACTTTAGTAACATAATAGAGTATAGGAAAAAATGAGACAAAAGGTCTAACTTCACCAGACCAATCTGCCTCAACTTTATGTGACAAAGTTGTAAATTGTTTTTCAGCTGTCCTGGACCCCCAGGTTGAAGCTTACAACCAAAGCATGCCCAGATGAACCAAGAGTTTCACCACAGGAAGAATTTAAGTGCTCAGACCAAACTGAGGACCAGCAACTGATTTAAGAAGTGGACACAGCATGGGCAGGATCTAGGATCCAGTCAGATCAAGCCCTGGCATCACCCCCATTGCACCATCCAATCAAATCATACCTCATTATCCTATGTTTATAAAACACAACTGTGACCCAGATGAGGGAGATATATTTGAGCATTTTTTCCTATCTCCTTACCTGTTGACTCGCAATAAAGATTTTCTTTTCCCAAAGGTTATGCACATCAGGCAGCGATCCCACTGATTGCTCTGTAACAAAGGTAACTCTTTTTAGCTGCAGCTTTGCTTTCTTCCTTCTTCCGGCCCTTCCTTCTGCACATGTGACTTTTTTGGTTTTCTGTCTGTACTCTTTGGTAATTGTGTGTACGTGTGTAGATGTGCATGTATATGCACAGGTTCATGTGTACATGTGGGCTCATTCTAATAAAATGCTACTCACTGTATCCAGATACTAGAATTCATAGTCAATTTAGTGTGCATCAACTAGGAAAACACTTTTCTTAAAAACAATCATTTTAGAACCAAATAGAAAACCACAAGATGAAACTAACATCTTACAGCCATCTGATCTTTGATAAACCATATAAGATCCACTGGAGAAAAGAATCCCTATTTAATAAATGGTGCAGGGAGAACTGGATAACCACACGTAAAAGACCAAAACTGAACCTGCACCTCTCACCACTTATAAAAATTGATTCAAGATGGATAAAAGGTTTAAATCTAAGGCATGAAACAATAAAAATACTTGAAGAAAGTGTGGGGAAAACACTTGAACATATGGACCTAGGGAAATATTTTATGAAGAAGACTTCTGTAGCAATTGCAACAACAACAAAAATAAGCAAATGAGACTTAATTAAACTGAAAATCTTCTGTATAGCTAAGGAAATAACCAAAGCAAACAGACAACCTTCAAATCAGCTGAAACTTGCGTTTTCGTGGCCTAGAGCTGCCGGGTGTAGATGGGGAACTGCAGGGGTTTTGTTCCTTCCACGTGGTGGTGTCTGCAGCCTTCTCTCCCTGGGAATCCTTGTCTGTAACTGGTGGAGTTGAAGACCTGGAATGATGACCTGGAATGATGACCCGGCTCCTCTCCTCTTATTTTCTTTGCTGGCCTCTGTTGTGTCTGAGAGTGGGATGAAGAGGGTGAGGAACTGGGGCCTCTTCTCTTCTGGAGCTGTGAGAAGCCTCGGGTAGAGCTGTACTAACTGGTAATGGCATTGGCTGTGGACAGGGATGCCACATGTGTACGTGCTGGCCAAGGAGCTTGCACAAGAGGAGCACAATCTCTTAGGAATTGGGACCTCTCTTCAGGGACTCAGGCTCAGGCACCAAAGAAGCTGGGACTCCTTTGGCCACCAGGGGCTCAAGGGCTGAATGTGCAGTCCCACTGCTGTCGTCGCACCTTCTTTGACTTTCCTGGCCATCTGCAAATATTTGGTCTTCTCCCCTCACTGTCCTTTTGGTCCTGTCTTGGCGAGCTCTCTGGTCAGTATGCTTTGCACTTGGGTTTGGGGCATCAAGTGGTGGGGAGGACAGTGCTGAGCTGATCACCTGCTCTGTTCTGCAGAACGAGTCCATTTTCTGTCAAGAGGGGGGATCCTCACAGGCACTGGGCCGCCCACCCTCTTGAAATGACGACCAGAGAGCGGGATCTTCTTGCTGGGGCAGCCATCCCAGCACACCGTGGGAAGTACCCCCGGAAGGGAATACCCGGCCTGTCGGAGCGGATGCCATCTTCGAGGTGCCATTACGAAGCAGCTGGATGAAATCCCACAGTCCCTGTGGCAAGGCCTCATGGAGGCCTGGAGCAGAGGAGTGGGGAGCAAGGGGTAAACGTGGCGGACAGGATGAGGCCGCAGGGCAGGAGGTGGTGTCCAGACGGGTGGACCGCAGTCTATCCTCTCCTGAGGGTCCCTGCCCTCCTGAGTGGGTGTAGGCCGCTGGGGGCCAAGTTTGTCCAGGTAGCTGCCCATGAGGGCAGTTCAGCAGGGTCAGGTCCTTCCAATAGGGTCTGCGACTCTAGGAGGTTTGCCTTGACTACAGACTTTGCCGGAGGCCAAGGGATCAGTGTTTACTTACGTTCTGTGTCCTGAGCAGTGAGAAGTCACCCCTGCGCTCGTGCTCAGTGCGCGTGAGGTTCTACCTTCCAGCGTTGGGGCGCCTCCCTGACCAGCCTGACCCCAGCACCTACTGGCAGCACCAGGTACAGCAGGAGGTCGAGCAGAAGTGGAGGAGAACCACCCAGGATGGTCCTGACACTCGCTCTCGGCCTGTGTATGTGCAATGTTGCCCTAGAGAATATTTCTTCTTCTTTCTTCTTTCTTCTTCTGTCATAGCTGTGTACATTAATGCAATCATGGGGTACAGTGCACTGGTTTTACATACAATTTGAAATGCTTTCATCAAACTGGTCAGCATAGCCTTCACGGCATTCTCTTAGTTATTGTGTTAAGATACTATAGTCTATAGTCTACAAGTAGTAAATTTCACACGTTCCTTTGTAAGATGCACCGTAGGTGTGGTCCCACCAATTACTCTCCATCCCCCCATCCTCCCACCTCCCTTGGGCTCCCTCTCCCCTTTCCCCTTCTTCTTGAGCTATAATTGGGTCATAACTTTCATAAGAAAGCTATAAATTGGTTTCATAGTAAGACTAAGTACATTGGATACTTTTTCTTCCATTCTTGAGATACTTTGCTAAGAAGAATATGTTCCAGCTCCATCCATGTAAACTGGGATGAGGTAAAGTCTCCATCTTTCTTTTAGGCTGCATAATATTCCATGGTGTATATATACCACAATTTATTAATCCATTAATGGGTCGATGGGCACTTGGGCTTCTTGCATGACTTAGCAATTATAAATTCGGCTACAATAAACATTCTGATACATATACCTTTGTTATAATGTGATTTTTGGTTTTCTGGATATATATACCCAGTAGAGGAATTGTAGGATCAAATGGCAGGTCTATTTTTATATCTTTCTAGAGTTTTTAGATCTTTCAAGCCTCTTGCCAAAAGGAACATATTAGTTTGCATTCTCACCAGCAATGTAGAAGTATTCGCTTTTCTACACATCCACACCAACATCTCTGGTTTTGGGATTTTGTGATGTGGGCTAATCTTACTGGGGTTAGAGGATATCTCAAAGTGATTTGATCTGTATTTCTCTGATTATTAAGGATGATGAGCATTTTTTCATGTGTCTGTAGGCTGTGTACCTGTCTTCTTCAGAGAAGTTTCTCTTCAAGTCCCTTGTCCACCCTGAGATGGGATCACTTGTTCTTTTCTTGCTAATACGTTTGGGTTCTCTGTGGATTCTGGTTATGAAACCTTTTTCGGAGACATAACCTGCAAATATCTTCTCCCATTCTGAGGGCTATGTGCTTGCTTTACTTACTGAGTTCTTGGCTGCACAGAAGCTTTTTAGTTTGATCAGGTCCCCATGGTGTATTTTTGATGTTGCTTCAATTGCCTGGGGGATCCTCCTCATGAAATATTCGCCCAGGCCAGTTTCTTCAAGAGTTTTCCCTGCACTTTCTTCTAGTATTTTTCTAGTTTCATGTCTTAAGTTTAAATCCAGTGAGAGTCTATCTTAGTTAATGGTGAGAGGTGTGGATCCAGTTTCAGTCTTCTACAGGTTGCCAGCCAGTTCACCCAGCACCGTTTGTTAAATAGGGAATCTTTTCCCCCATTGAATGTTTTGAATTGGCTTGTCAAAGACCAAATGATGGTAAGTAGCTGGGTTCATCTCTTGGTTCTCTATTCTGTTCCATACATCTACCTCTCTGTTTTTGTGCCAGTACCATGCTGTTTTGATCACTATCGATTTATAGTATAGTCTGAGATCTGGTGGCATGATTCCTACTGCTTTGTTTTTATTGCTGAGTAATGTCTTGGCTATTCGAGGTGTTTTATGATTCCATATAAAACAAAGTATTTGTTTTCAAGCTCTTTAATGTATGACAGTTGAGCTTTAATAGGGATTGCATTAAAATTGTATATTGCTTTGGGTAATATGGACATTTTAACAATGTTTTTTCTTCTCAGCCATGAGCATGGTATGTTTTTCCATTTGTTAACATTTTCAGCTATTTCTTTTGAGATCTTTCACATCCTTTGTTAGTGAAACTCTCAAATATTTCATCTTCTTTGGCACTCCTGTGAATGGAATAGAATCCTTGACCATTTTTTCAGCTTGACTATTGTTGGTACATATAAAGGCAACCAATTTATGAGTGTTGAATTTGTAACCTGAGATGCTGCTGTATTCCTTGATCACTTCCAAGAGTTTTGTAGTAGAATGCCTGGTGTTTTCCAGATATACTATCATATCATCTGCAAAGAGTGAAAGTTTGATCTCTTCTGACCCTATATGGATACCCTTGATCACCTTTTCTTGCCTAATTGTGATGGCTAAGTCTTCCCTTACAATGTTAAAAAGCAGTGGAGACAATAGGCAGCCTTGTCTCATTCCTGAGCTGAGTGGAAATGATTTCAACTTAACTCCACTCAATACAAAATTGGCTGTGGGTTTGCTGTAGGTGGCCTCTATCACTTTAAGAAATGTCCCTTCTATACCAATTTTGTTAAGTGTTCTGATCATGAAGGGGTGCTGGATATTATCAAAAGCTTTTTCTGCATCAATTGAGAGAATCATATGGTCTTTGTTTTCTAATTTGTTTATGTGATGAATTATGTTTATGGATTTATGTATGTTGAACCAGCCTTGGGACCCTGGGATAAAACCTACTTGGTCATGGTGTATAATTTGTTTGATGTGTTGCTGGATTCTGTTTGTTAGGATTTTGTTGAATATTTTTGCATCGATATTCATTAGTGATATTTCCCTATAATTTTCTTTTCTTCTTGGGTCTTTTCCTGGTTTGGGGGATCAAGGTGATGTTTGCTCCATAGAATGTGTTGGGTAGTATTCCTTCTTTTTCTGTATTTTGGAAAAGGTTGAGTAATATATGTACTAGTTCTTCTTTAAAGGTTTGGTAGAATTCTGATGTGAAGCCATCTGGACCCAGGCTTTTCTGTTTAGGGAGATTTTGTATAGTTGATGCTATTTGAGATCTTGACATAGGCCTGTTCAACATTTCCACTTTATCCTGCCTAAGTCTTGGGAGTTGGTGTCCTTCCAGATATTGGTCAATTTCCTTTAGATTTTCATATTTCTGAGAATAAAGTTTCTTTCAATATTCATTAAGGATTTTTTGAATTTCTGAGGAGTCTGTTGTTAATTCATCATTACCATTTCTGGTTGATGAAATTAGAGATTTTACTCTTTTTTTCCTGTGTAGCAGCCCATATAGCTATGGCTATGATGAGTAAGAGTTATAAGAAATACTTGTATAACTCAATAATGGAACACCTTGGTGAAAAGGGCATGGAGAGAGATTTAGCTCTCCTAACAAGCACAAGAACTCATAAGATGAGAGGATTGGTGAATTGGTAGTCTCTACACCGGTGGTATTGGGAGGCACGAGATCAGCCTTATATTAGGCTGGAGGAGAAGGCAGTCAGTAAGCGTGCGCAGACTATCACGGACTCGCTTACTCTGACTCTGTCTCCTCTCCTGCCTACAGAATGCCAGCACGGTATCTCTCTGCTGAAGATTACCAAGCTCTACTAAAGACTAAGATCTATGTTTCTAAAACTCTCTCTCTCTCTCTCTCTCTCTCCAACTAAAGTAGTTAATCCTCAGGCAAGTAGTTAGCCCTCAGGCACCTGAGAGAAACTGTTCCTGAGCAAGGTAGCTTAGTGGTCTGCATCCAGAACCTACCCAAGCTGGTCCCGAGGCCTGGCAAGTCCTGAGCCCTGACATTCTGGTTAGATTAGCCAAAGGTTTATCTATTTTATTGACCTTTTCAGAAAATCAACTTTTTGATTTATTGATCTGTTTTATAATTCTTTTGTTTTCAATTTCATTTAATTCTGCTCTAATTTTTGTTCTTTCTTTTCTTCTGCTGGGTTTGAGATTGGAATGTTCTTCCTTTTCCAGTTGCTTAAGAGGCCCCATTAAGTTGTTAACTTCCTCCCTTTCCGTTCTCTTGAGGAAGGCTTGCAGTGCTATAAATTTCCTTCTTAGGATTGCCTTAGCAGTAACCCAGAGGTTCTGATAATTCATGTCCTCATCATCGTTTTGTTCCAAAAATGTGGTAATTTCCTATTTAGCTTCCATGTTTTTATATGAGTTTGCAGATGCTTGTTGTTACTGAGTTCAACTTTTATTCCATGATGGTCCGAGAAGATGCAAGGAATAATTTCTATTCTTTTAAATTTGCTGAGGTTAGACTTGTGACCTAAGTTGTGGTCAATTTTGGAGTATGTTCCATGGGCTGATGAGAAGAATGTGTATTCAGTTTTGTTAGGATGAAATGTTCTGTAGATGTCTGTTAAATCTAAATGTTGAATGGTTAAGTATAATTCTCAAATTTCTTTGCTTTGCCTCTTATTGGAGGATGTATCCAACAATGCCAAAGGAGTGTTAAAATTTCCAACAGTTATAGTGCTGGAGGAAATCAATTTGCCCATGTCTGTTAGAATCTCTCTTATAAATTGAGGCATATTCTGGTTGGGTGCATAAATATTAATAATTGAAATCTCATCATATTGACTATTACCCTTAACAGTATGAAGTGACCATGCTTATCTTTCCTTACTTTGGATGTTTTAAAGCCTATTGTATCTGTGAATAAAATTGCAACACCTGCTTTTTTCTGATTTCCATTTGGCTGAAATATAGATTACCATCCCATAACCCTGAGTCTACATTTATCTTTTAAGGTAAGATGAGATTCTTGTATGCAGGTGATATCTGGCCTGAGTTTTTGTATCCAGTCAGCCACCCTGTCCCTCTTTAGAGGACAACTGAAGCCATTCACATTAATTGAGAATATTGATAAGCCTGGTAGAATTTTGCCTATAGAGGTTTTCAAATGTCCCATGGACATTTTTAATCCTTTTGCCACTGTGGAAGTTGGAATTTGATCAAAAGTTTCTGAGTGATATTACTTTTGTGGTGAAGGTTTGCGCTGGTAATTATGGAGGCTAGGTCTCGGAATATCCTGGAGAACTGGTTTAGTTATGGCAAATTTCTTCAACATGTGAATGTCATTTGAGTATTTAATATCTCCATCATAAATGAAACTCAGTTTAGCTGGATACAGGATCCTGGGTTGAAAATTATTTTGTTTTACAAGATTAAAAGTCATGACCACCCTCTTCTAGCTTGAAAGCTTTCAACAGAGAGATCTGCAGTCATTCTAATATTTTTCCCCTAGTAGGTTATATTTTTCTTACATCTGGCTGCTTTCAGAATTTTCTCCTTCCTATTAACTTTAGTGAAGTTAATTATAATGTGTCTGGAGGTTGTCTTATTTGGTTTGAGTCATGCTGGGTTTCTGAAACTGTGTGCTATGTGCATTTCAGAATCTCTTTGCACGTCTGGAAAGGTCTCCTTCATAATCTACACCTAGTAAATTTCACACATACCCTTGTAAGATGCACGGTAGGTGAGGTCCCACCAATTACTCTCCCTCCACAAAGAATTTTTAAAACTCAATAATGACCACAAACCTGATTTAAAATAAGCAAGAAATCTGAATTGAAACCTCACCAAAGAATACATGTAGATGGCAAATATACTTATGGAAAGATGCTCTAAAATAGTCTATATCATATGTTATTAGGGAATTTCAAATTAAAACTTGGCACCTTTGAGAATGGCCAAAATCTAAAACACTACCAAATACTGGTTAAGTTGTGGAACAACAGACACTCTCATTTATGATTCACAGTAATACAAATTGGTTCAGCTGCACTGAGGCATTTTGGCAGTTTCTTTTTATTGTAAATATTTAATATGCACATACATATATATACACACATATATACACACACACACACATACATATATATATTAGAGACAAAAGTCTCACTTTATTGCCCTTGGTAGAGTGCTGTGGCATCACAGCTCACAGCAACCTCCAACTCCTGGGCTTAGGTAATACTCTTGCCTCAGCCTCCCAAGTAGCTTGGACTACAGGTGCCCACCACAAAGGCCAGCTATATTTTTGTTGCAGTTTGGCCAGGGCCAGGTTTGAATTCTCCACCCTTGGTATATGGGGCCAGTGCCCTACCCACTGAGCCACAGATGTCACCCATAAATATTTAATATTTTATATTAAGTAATAAATATAAATAAAAAGACATTGCAGTATAAATTTAGCTTCGTGATATGGATTTCACAAAACACTAAGATATTCTTTGTTAGTTCTTATTTTTCTTGAACAGAAACCACACATTGGGCTCAAATTATTATTATTACTCTTATTATTAGACACAGGGTCTCACTCTGCTGCCCAAGCTGGAGTGCAGTGGCATAGTCATAGCTCACTATAATCTCAAACTCCTGGGCTGAAGTGATCCTCCTACCTCAGCCTCCCAAGTAGCTAGAACTACATGCATGCTCCACCATGCCTGGGCTCAAATTATTACTACTTTATTTATTGTATCACACATTATAAAGCTAACATTATATTTTATTGTCTTGTTTTCTATTTTTTTATCTGAGTGTATCACTCTTTTTTATTTGAGTATATCACTCTTTTAGTGGCAGAAACCCACATGCAATTTTTGCCGCATAAATATCTGCTAGTACAAATTATTAATGGAGTACTTATTTTTATTTTTACTTATTTATTTATTTTTGTAGTTTTTGGCCAGGGCTGGCTTGAACCCGCCACCTCCAGCATATGGGGCCAGCACCCTACTCCTTTGAAGCAACAGGTGCCACCCCTGGAGTACTCATTTTTAATTATATCTCTAAGTTCTAGGCCAAAATATTTAAAGTACACCCATATAACTCTGACCTAAAATGTATAAAACAAACTGTATAGCCAAAACTGTGTACCCCTGTAATATTTTGAAATTTAAAAAGATTTTTCAAGACAAAACATTTAAAACACATTACAAAACTCTTATAATTTCAGTTATTACTATCAGCAAATTTATGCCCTTCTTTTTAATCAATTGCATAGAATCACATTGCATAGGTATAGTGAGTTTGGCAGTTTCTTGCAAAACTAAACATATTCTCACCATATGATCCAACAGTCGTACTTCTTGGTATTTACCCACCTGAGTTGAAAACTATGTCCACATAAAACCTGCACATGAATGTTTACTGCAGCTTTATTCATAATTACCAGTGCTTGAAAACAGCCAATACATCCTTTCATAGGTGGATGGATAAACTGTGATATATTTGCACAACAAAATATTATTCAGTACCAAAAAGAAATAAGCTACCCAGCCATGAAAAGGCATGGAAGAGCCATAAATGTACATTACGAAGTGAAAGAAGCCAGTCTGAAAAGACAACATACTTTATGCATCTAATTATAAAACATTTAGGAAAAGGCAAAACTATGGAGACAGTAAAAAGACAAGTGACTATCAAGGACTGGGAGAGAGGGAAGGATGAATCTGCTGAACATACGGGATTTTAGGGCACTGAAACTATTCTGTGCAATACTATAATGATGGTTGCATGTCATCGTACGTTTGTCAAAACCCACAGACTGCACAACACCAAGAGTGAATCCTAACCTTTGGACTTGGGTACTAATGATATGTAATGGGGTTTATCAATCACAACAAATGCACCACTTTGGTGTAAGGTGTCAATAATGGGGGGCTATGCACGTGCAAGGGCAGGAAGTATACAGGAAGTCTCTCTACTTTCTTCTCCATTTTGCTGTGAACCTAAAACTGCTCTAAAATATAAAGAATTTCAAAAGTAATAATGACAATGCTACAATTCTGAGACTTCAATTAGGTGACTGGTTCACGTTTAATCAGAGGAAGAATTGCCCTTTGCAGGCAGGAAAGCCAGATTTAGCAATTGTCATGGGTCAATGTCAGAGAAATTAGGCAATTTTGTCATTAGATGGACATCACAGAATGACTTACAGGAACTAGATGGCAAAGCTAACTGCATACCTAGGCTATAAGCTCTGGCCTATTATTCCTGGGCTACAAACTTTGAAAAGCATGTGACTGTACTGAATACAGCAGGCAGTTGTACTACAATAGTGTTGGTATATTCAAACACATCTCAACATAGGAAAGGTACTAAAAATACACTATTATAATCTTATGTGACCACTATTGTATATGTGATATGTCATTGACCAAAATAGCACTACCATGTGGTATATGGCTGGAAAAAAAATGCCAGATATGTGGTTAAATTTAAACCTCAGGTGAACAGTGAATAATTTTTAGCCCAAAATATACCAGGACATGTTTATACTGAAAAAAAGTATCCATTGTTAATCTGAAATTCAAACTGAATTTGACATCCTGTACTTTATCTCACAACAATAATTGTAGAAAAATTGGCACTTTACACAATTGGGCTATAGCCCCTCATAACTGGTTTATGCCTTGTGTTCCATTATTGGAATGATAGCAATATAAAAGTTATTTATATCTTATTGCTCAAGGTAATCACCGAGGTCTGATTTTTCACACATGTCTGCCCCTGAGGGTTCATGTTATCACATGGTGCACAGAGTTAGTCACTGCTGAAGATACTAGCTTGCTGGGAGCTTGTCAAAAATTCATGGAAAAAAACTCAAAAACTTCAACTTTCAGCATAAATGAGTTAATTCCCTGTGCCTGGAGATGTGGCTCTCTACTGGAAAAGTTCCATAGAATAAACACTTGGTCTCAGGAAGGAAAACTTGAGCAGTTAGGGAAGAGGAGGATGCTTGCTTTGTCGACAAGATCAGTTCTCCCATCCCAGGCTGCCAGTGGAGTCACAGCCAAATCCTTCCACCCATCCTCTGTTCCATTCGTGAAAGCTAGTTATGTAAAACATATGTATTGCCTTACTCTACAGTTGAATTCCTGAATGGAGCATAAATTAAATCACATCTTTGCTGGAACAGGAGAGCATCTTTATTTAAAACAACTTTGGAAATAAATATGCATACACACACAAATACACACATACCCACATACACACACAAATACACAAAACCCCACCCTCTCTTACCACAAAAGACAGCTCTCTAATTAAAACTGTATTGCATCTCCATGACATTTTTCTTGAAACACACACTCACACACATACATAAAATCTCAATCACAGCCTGGCATAAAATACCACAAGTATTTTTAACTGTTTTCAATGAAAAAAAAAAACAACTGCATTCCCTCCTCACAGCTCACTTCCACTAAGCATTCCAGTACCACCTGCTTGTGTTTAAGTAAACAGTTGCCCAACTTTTTTTCCCAAAACTGGGTTCAATTTAATTATGGGTTTTGTTTTAACCCACACCACTTGGTGATTAAGGCAACAATAGAAACCAAAGGAACACTAAAAGCTGAATAAAAGATTTGTTTCAAACAATTTGAGAAGTATCTTCATTTCCACATATTTCTTGTCCCTGCAATACAGCCAACTGTGACATTAAAGACTATGCAGGGAAAATATCCCTGTTATGACCACATACAGATAAGTATCAGACCTTCCTTCTGGAAACTTGACATACTTTAAATCAGAGTCTGGCTCTTCCTGATTACTTACGAATTACATCAGAACTGTCTAAAATTCCATGGCAAAGACACAGTGGAAATGCCTTTATACGTGCAGCTGGTTAATGTTCATGGATTATTCATGAAGCACCACCATCCCAAATTGGTCTAAAGGAAACAACAGGACAAAGGGCTCAGAAACCAGCCTGACTAACTGAAAATCTGATCGGATGAAGTTAGAGTAGTCATCAGAACCAAGGCCACCATCAGATCTGATTTCCGATAAGTTTCAGCTGAATCTGGGCAGCAAATGGGAAGCAGCTGTCATTGATGATGCTCCAATGGTGGAAGCTCAGGCCTCTCCACTTGAATATCCAGTTCTCTCAGTTCTATAAATCTTGGGTATTAAAGGACACTCAGTAATATGCCCTGAAAAATTCGTGGATATGAACTCAGCTGCCTGGCCCTTAGTAAATAGTCAGCTCATTTTTTTTTGAAGGGCCAAAGTCTGGGAACAGAGCAGTATAAGCACATATGACAAAGAGCCCGACAAAACCTTGAACAATGCAAGGTGGCAAAACTAAGCACAGAAGACAGAATTTGGCTTCTGGGTTTCTGCCTTATTTGAAATCCAAGCTGATTTTTAGTATATTCTTTTTGTAGAAGAATGCTGAAATATGCAGAAAGGGTGACAGTCATTATCAGAGATAGATGTAGGTGCTGTATACAATGTTTCTCAACTTACAATGGGTTTCTACTAAGTGTGTATCATTTCTACACTATTGTAAAATTAAAAATTCTAAGTCAAGCCATCATAAGTCAGGAACTGTCTGTATACTCCTGAGGCCATAATGAAAAGCACAGAGGTTCCAGTCAGTGCTCAAAACCCACCTCTGGAGCCAGGGTCCAAGTGGATGAAGGTGCCAAATCTAACACAGGTATCAGTGTTCTGTGTTCTCCTAATTAGAAAGTAGAGAGAGGTTACGAGTTACTTTGGAAAAAAGGAGATACAAGAAGATAGCTAGAAAAGAACAAGAGAGAGAGGAGTTGATTCCCAATGAAGGTGGAGAATGATGCAGAATCACTCGTGTATTTCTTACAGGAATGTGTCATTGGCATATGGAGTGCCATCTGTAGTGGACATAAAGATTTCCCAACCAGGCCCCTTTCACTGAAGGACTGCTCATCTCAGCCAGTGGAGTACTATTGGTATAAAGCCTTTCCTATTAGCCCCCTCTTGGGACTGCCACAGCTGCAGAAAGCCACATTGTCCAGGGTCTCAGCCCAACTTGGGCCACTCTGAAGGACCATTCTAGCCTGAGAGCTCTGGTGAAAGCAGCTGAGACAGCCATAGGCCTATATTTTGCCCACTCCAGATTCCTTTTTTTTCCCCTGCATGGACTTCCCATTCTCACACACCTTAAGAAACTTCCCACACACCAAACCACATCATGGAATCTGCCCACCAGGAAACCCAATCTTTATCACCATCTATATCTGGGATTTCCTTAACAATTCTCTAGGGTAAACTCATTAAATCTCCAGCTGCACCAATGGACAAGACTTAGACAATTAATTTCTCACACATGAAAATAATCCACAGGCAACTCATGTCATCAGTTTGTTTAGGCATTTGACTTAAGGACATGTGTTTGCTGGATATAAGAGTTATTAACATTAGGATAAACTATTATTACACAAAGAGGCACAACACAGCCAGCCACCCTGGCTAAATTTGTCAAGAGGGAACTCTATATTTTCTTTTGGTTTTGTTTGATTGTTTTTAAAATTTATTTTCAGCTGTGTGAATCATTTTGGCTATAGACACCTCACTTAATAATGTAATCGTTCACAGATCCTTTAATTAAAAGCCAAGATGAAGAATATTAATATACTACTGAAATTGTGTTTGCTATGCATTGCTCTTTATCTCCACTTGGAGAAGGTATAGAAAGAGAGACCTATGAATATAGACAAGAAAGAGCTTTAACCTTCTTGTACTATGTCAGAAGTACAAACGTAGGCATTAACTTCGGAATTAGCCCTGTTCTCTGAGAAGATCAGCCCCTCATCTGCTTGTATCCTTCTTAGCAAGTTCCAGTTAGGCCTTCCTTGACCACTGACCAACACATACGGCCATGAAAGAAGAGCAAAGCTCCAGCTCTGAGCTTGAACTTGCTCTCACCTACTGCCAAGAACATGGGCACAGCAGCATGTTTTCAAAGCATCAAGGACTCCTGAAGACAGTTACCAGAAAGACCAAGCACCCCTGAAATTAGAATGAACCCAAAATCAGAGGTGCTCCCCTGTGTTAAGACACTGAAATCATCATTGGAAAACAGAAAGGGTAGGACGGATGAAAATTTGGCATGTTCTTCAAATATTCAGGCATCCCTGGGCTCAATCCAGTCACCACCTGTCACTTCCATGAAGCAGCCCTCAGGACATACTGTCCTTCCAGCATTTTGTTGTAGGGATCATGTTTTCTAGATGACTTTTCAACAAAGATAGTCTTCTCAGCCCACACCCAGAAGGACAAATGTCAACCCAAGATGACACAAATGAACAGTTGCACACAAGTCACAGTTTTGCCTACCAGCAGAGAGGGACCAGAGTGGGAGCAGGAAAGACAGTTATAGAGACCAGAAGGCAGAGCAAGAAATGCTAGATCAAGTTTCTTTTCTGCTCCGGCTGGGGCAGTCCTGTCCCCTGAACATCCCAGGGCAGTAGATCCAGAGTAATAAAGAAAACTTTCTAACAGGAAGGATGCTCAGGAATGAGTCAGATTATAGAACTACATTTGGACACCAGAGGCCAATTCTGGACTTTCTCTGGAAGGAGGTCCTTCCAAATAGAAAAAGGCCCTTCTTTCTCTCTCTCTCTCCCTCCTTCTCTCTTTCTCTCTTTCTTTTTCTCTGCTTCTCAACTTTAGTACACAGGGTGGCCATAAAGTTCAATTTCACATGAACTTTATGGCCATCCTGTATATGACGATTACTAAGAGTGCTTGTTTACAAAACTGATCACGGACACAACGACTAGAGTTTCAGATTTGATGAGTGTGGAGTGAGAGCCAGGAATGCTAAGGTGTGCCAGATGTGATGCAAATCTTTCCTCTCATGGTTTTGTCACCTACTTCCCTTCCAACATGCCAGTCTGAATTATTTGCATTTCAGGCAAGCATAAATTCTTTAAAAAGCCTGGGAGGATTTGAACAAACATAATCATTCTATAGGGAGTAGGAGGAGGATGGGAAGTAACAATAAAGTTCTTTTTTTTTTTTTTTTTTAACAATTAAGTTCTGACTACATGTCAGGAACTGTGTTGACAGTTTAACCCACTCTTAGTTTATGTTAAAATTTTCATAGAACTCAAAAATAGTATTGTAATATTTTTTAAATTTCAACATAAGTACAATTTACAAATATAATACATTAAAAAATTATGTATAGTATTATTTTATTCTTTGGCATATTTCTCATTTGAGTGAATTTTTTTTTAGTAGATTGCTGTTGTTGTTTAAAAGGTCACGAAATTTTTCATAAGAATTTGTTAAATTATATTTCACACATAAAATGGCTTTCAAAGTCTCAACACTTAACTGTGATTTTTCTGATGTCCACACTTTATTTACTGTAGAAAAAAACACGTTCAGTCACAGCATTAGTTCCTGGTAAGGATAGCGTGTATCCCGTAATTTTTAGTGCATTATTGTATGGAACATGGTCTGTTTCAAAATGATGAAATATTTCTCACCATTTGTTCTCTATTGTGATTTTTGCTGATGCCCAAGATTCAACCTTTTCCTTATCAATATATTTTTTTTAATAATGATACATTGTAAGTCGTAAGTGTTACTTTCAAGGGTGGCACTAGACTTGCCGCCACTATAAAATATAAATAATATGAGTACTATCTGCTAAATTCATGAAATAAATAAATAAATTACTTACCTAAATTATCTGAATAGCTGATTTGTTGACATCACTTGTTTAACTAGCACTAGCACCGCAGTGGTAAGCAGGCTACTCCCTGTGTTAGAGGAAGAGTTGTAACTTTAAGGGCAGGAAAGGACTTTGGGGGGGAGGGGCTTTCTGAGACAATTATCTAACATGTCGTGCATTCTTTCCAAAAATCGGGACTTTTTTAAATGCCGCAGGACGCGGGACAAATTGTTAAAAATTGGAACTGTCCCGCCAAAAGTGGGACATCTGGTCACCTTAGTTTATGTCCTTCTTAAAAGACCTCTGAGTAAAGGCGGCTCTCAGTCTTACAAATGGAGAAACTGAAGATTTGAGAAGTTAAGTAAGTAATTTGCCAAGGATTATGGCTCTGAAAGAAAACTGGGCTGTGTCTAAGAATTACTCTGGATATTTGAAAGTCAGATTCACAGTCTGCTTCTCTGGAGAGTCGCAGTCCATATCTTTGCAGCAGAGCCCTGGAATCCCTAACGTTGATGACTTACGCCCAGGTGATTTTTGCCTTGTGGAAATAAAACTTTATTATCCCCACTGCCCTTCATGAAGTGCACATATTCGGGGGGATCCCTCCCAATAGAAGCAGGTAGCTCAGAAAAATCCAAGTTTTCATCCTTTGCTCTTAGGGAAGAAGTATTGTTTTTGAAAACACCCGTTAATTTCTTCCAAAATTGGTCTTGAAAAGTAAATGTGTGGCTGTTGCTATTCAGCTGGTTTTCTTCCCTACATTGGTTCTTTTCATAGAGAAAATCACTGGATTGGGATGGAGGAACTTCCAAAGTTATGCAATAACATTTCGGGGTGGGCAACATTTTTTATATGACTCCTAGTAATAAAAAACAGCAAATGGTTGGAAAAATGGCCACAGAATTAGTACAACTGCTGTGTTCCCCACAGAGATTAATTACTTGGTCGGAAGACCAAATTTCTACACTCCAACAACCCAGTACTCTCTGGTTGTTCTAGTTGTTTAGGATGTATCAGAATCATGGTGGGCTCCAGATGGGGGGATAGAAGGCTATTAAAAATGTAAATGACCAGGCCCTCTAGAAATTCCAATTTAGTGGGATTTTTCTGATGCAAACATCTATAAACCACAATTTGAAAAACCATGGTAGTCAGAGTGTGTCAAGATAGCTTTAAATTCTTGGAAGTAGAGGAGGTAGAGAAAGAGGGAAGAAATTAGGTTATTGGTATGAAGTATCTGATATCCTTATATCCTAAGCTTGACAGCTGATATCTCTGACATTTTACTTCGACAGCCCTTGAGAGTTGTTTTTGAGGGGAGGGGATTGTTTGCTTTTATCATGAAAGTACATCCTCATTCTTTCAAATGCACATTTTGGCTTGTGATTAAATATACGGTTCAATAAACAAATTTTTTTTTAGAGAAATTTTTGTGAAACCATGGACAAGTCAAAAATTTGTGTCATTTTTGAAGATGATTTCTGCTGTAGAACAAATGCACCGCATTTGTCTCACTATGTCGCCCTCAGTAGAGTGCTGGCTCTCGCATCACAGCTCACAGCAACCTCAAACTCCTTAGCTCCAGCAGTTTTCTTGTCTCAGCCTCCCAAGTAGCTGGGACCACAGGTGCCCTCCACTACACCCAGCTATATTTTTGTTGCATTTGTCATTGTTGTTTAGCGGGCCCAGGCCAGGTTTGAACCTGCTAGTCTGGGTGTATGTGGCCAGTGCCCTACCCACTGAGCTATGGGCACTGCCTGTTCTGGAGATTTTAATCTTGAAAATAAGCCACTTGGTCCACATGAGACCAAAGTGGATAATGATGAGTTGAAAGCTGTAGTAAAAGCAAATCCATCCCAACCTATTCGTGAATTGGCAGCAAGGTTTGACATTGCTATTCTAATAATATCAGACCATTTGAAACAAACCAGCAAGGTAAAGAAGCTGGATAAACAGGTTATGCATGAATTAAATGAGCATCAGAAGAGAAATCATCTCAACACTTGCCTTTCTTTGCTATCATGACAAAAAGATGAACCATTTCTACACCATATTGTCAAGTGTGATGAAAACTTTTGACAATCACAAGCTTTCAGCACAATGGCTGTGTAACAGTGAAGTGCCAAAATATAGTCCAAAACTGAATGATCATGAAAAAAAGCTAATGGTGTCTGATGGTCCAGCACTGTTACTACTCACCACAGCTTCATGGAACCTGGTCCACTGATGGCAGCAAATGTCTCACTTACACAGCAATACTCCAAGAAACTGTCTTGATGGAGTTATATGAAGCAAATCCTATGTCACTGTCAATGTCCATGATAAAATGGGGCTGTGTTCTAAGAGGAAGAATAGTATCCTTGAAATACAATAAAATACAAGTGGGCAACAGAATAAACTTTTACAGTTTGAAATTTCTGCTATTTGGATAAAACAATAATATTTAAAAATTTAATAGTAGGCCAATTTTCTCAAACAAAACGTGATAAAATGAGCATCAAAAATCAATACCGAATGAAGGGAGTATTTAATAAATATTGTACTAATTGGTAAGGAATTTTGAGGGACAGATCAACTTGGTTAGTTTCCTGACACCATACACCAAAATGCCAGATAAATTTTAAAATTAGAGAAAATGCAAATAAATGATTCAAGGTTTTTAAAAGCACATATTCTAATTATTCTATTAAAATATAAACTTCTTAGCAGTAGAAAAACTTTTTTTTCACTTGACATATCCACATTATGCCAAGAACTATACCTTGCATTTTGTTGGTGTTCAATACATGTCTAGGGAATGAATCAATCAGTGAATTAAGTTTCTTGTGAAGAAACTTTAAAATGTAAAACAAAAGGAAAAAATTACACAGTGTTTTCTGATCAAAAGATTTGACAGAGTTGAGACTTGTAAAAGCCAAAAATATTAAAAGTTATAAAAGAATTCAGTGAAATATTTGTGGTTTAAATATGGCAGAAAATGGTTTACTAATTTTACTGCATAAGAAATTTTCACTAAAAACGTATACATAAATCCTGTCTGGTACTCTATCATTTACTCCTGATAAGAGTGTAACTGGTATGGACATCTCTGGAAGATAATCTGATAAAGTGCATGAAATGCATTATAAATGTGAATATAGTCATCCCTTGGTATCCTCAGCAGATTGGTTTCAGGACCTCCATCCTGAATACCAAAATCCATAGATGCTCAGGTCCCTGATATAAAATGGCATAGTATTTAAATATAACATACTCACTTTCTCCCATATATGTTAAATTTATGGTCCCCAGTCCCCAGACAGATCTATTAGGAACCAGGTTGAACAGCAGGAAGTGAGCAGCCTGATGAGTGAGTGGAGCTTCATCTGTATTTACAGCCACTCCCTATTGCTCACAGTCACCATCTGATGAAATAATATTTGGGGAATTCTGGGCATATGGCCAACTGGTAGCAACCTTCAGCAGAGGCTCCTGACCAGAGGAAGAAAAACTAGACTGAATTGGACTCTATGAAGTCAAAGGTGGGGAGCTAAGCCAAGAAAGAAGTTTGGCAAACTGTTAACTCCAAGGAAGGGCATTCAAGAAAACAAATTACAGGTACAAAGCCTATCAACTAGAGGATGGGAGACCCCTCCTTCAAACAGGAGGCCTGTCACACACTATCTGTGAATGAGGAGAGAATAAAAGACCTCTCATTTTACCTCACTGGAGAGAGTCCCTAAACTCTAGGGACTTTCTCCAGGGAGGTCCCACTTATGAACTTAGACACCGCCACATCGGGCATAAAATTAAACAGATATTTTCCCCCAGAAGTTCAAACTCCCAGTCCACCCTTTCCCCCTTGTATGACAGTCTGAAGTTCTGCCCCCAGCAGAGCACAGAGTATTTGTTCTTCTCCTGAGAGATCTGGGCATAGTGTGGACTGCCAACCATCAGGATGGAATCTGGAACTAACAGGGAAAAAAGAGGGTGTGGGAAAAAAGGGACACTTGGCAGGAGGAGGAACAGTCCCCTGGTTGTGACTATGCTGGCCAGTGGTAGCAATGATCCTCAGTTCAGGCTGTGGGTGGTGGGATGGAGTGCAGAACTCCTGGCTCGGACTAGAGGGTGGTTGCCCCATGTGGACTGAGTTCAGCAGACAGGGCTGGTCCCCAGCCCCTGCTGGGCCTGAGAGCAGAGGCTTGCTAGGCATGGACTGAGACCTGAGAACAAGGGCATAGTCCCCTGATTCCAACAGAACCCTCGAGCAGTGCCTTGCTGTGTGTAAACCAAGACCTAAGAGCTAGGGCATGGTCCCTTGTCTCTGGCAGAGCTGCTAAGCAGAGGCTTACCAGGCAAAGACTGAAATCTGTGCACAGGGTATGGTGCCCTGACTCTAACAGAGCCTGTGAACAGAGGCTTGCCAGGCAGTGGACTGAGACTGGCAGGCAGGGTTGTGATCCCCTGACTCCAACTGGTCTGGCAGGCAGAGGCTAGCTGGATGTGGACTGAGACCAGAGGGCGGAGCCGGTGCCCTGACTCCAATAGAGCCTGCAAACAGAAGCTTTTCAGGCAGTGAACTGAGACTATCAGGTGGGGGGTGTGGTCCCCTGACTCCAACTGGTCAGGTAAGCAAAGGCTAGCTGGGTGTGGACTGAGACCAGTGGGTGGGGACATGGCCCCTGGCTTCAACTGGGTCTGTGAGAAAAGAAGCTGACAAGAGTGTGGACTGAGTCTGGCAGGCAGGAGTGTGGACCCCTGGCTCCAATTGTACTGTTGGACACCCTTGAATCCCTCTATGTTGAGCAGGGTTTGCACTGCATAAGACAATTTAATTGGAACCTATGTCTGGGGCTGTCCACTCAGGGACAGTCTGAGGTTGACTTTCAAAGTTCTGTAGCAGAAAAGGACTTAAGGGTGGGGGCTGGGCACCACAACTGTTTGTATCTCTTCACAGTCAAGATTTAAATCTAATACTGTGGTTTCTTGGGATAGGGTAGAGGTTGGCTGATAACAAAACAGAGCTAGCTTGTGCTGTCTCACCAAGTAGGTCCTCAGAGTCTCCAGCCAAACTCTGAGAGGGGCCTATCGAAGCCACAATTACAAAGCCTAGTGCTTTGATAAGGGGCTATCTCTACTACCTGGGAATTGAACTCCAATTTAATCTCACCCTACTAGTTCTGATAACTAAAGAGTGGAAAATAAACATGGTGCAGACCCAACAGAAGAACTCTGGAAACATGAATAATCAGAGTAGATCAAACCCTGCCCCCCCCAAGAAAGGACAAAGGAGACACAACTGAAGATGCCGTTCATAGACAAATGATAGCAATGTCACAAATCGAATTCAGAATATGGATTGCAAATAAGATAAATAGAATAGAAGAAAAGGTAGAAATTTAATTCCAAAGATTTTCTAAAGAAATTAATGAATTCAAGGACAAAGTCACCAAAGATAAGGACATAATGAGAAAAGGTACAGCAGAGTTCAAGGAAACAAAAAAGTTAGTTGGGAAGCTCCAAAATACAGTAGAATCCCTTAGTAATAGAGTTGACCAGGCCCAAGAAAGGATCTCTGAAACTGAAGACAAAGCTTTCAGACATTCCCAAATGCTCAAAGAGGCAGAGAAATGGAGAGCAAAAACCAATCATTCCCTGAGAGAGTTGTGGGATCAAAAAAATCAAACATTCATCTTATAGGAATTCCTGAAGGAGAAGAAGATGGTCCTAAAGGTATAGATGCTCTACTCTGAGAGATTTTAAAGAATTTCCCAAGCATTGCAAGAGGTACAGAACTTCAGATAGTAGACAGTTTCAAAACCCCAGCAAGACTCAATCCAAATAAACCGTCTCCTAGACATATTGTGATTAACTTTGTCAAAATTAAGATGAAGGAGAAAATTCTGCAAGTAGCCAAATGTAAGCAAAGCATCACCTACAAAGGAAGAAGTATCAAAATGACTGCAGTTCTCTCAGCGGAACATTTCAAGCCAGAAGAAGATGGTCATCGACCTTCAATCTCCTAAAATAAAATAACTTCCAGCCAAGGATCCTCTATCCAACTAAACTGTTCCGCAGTTCTCTCAGCGGAACATTTCAAGCCAGAAGAAGATGGTCATCGACCTTCAATCTCCTAAAATAAAATAACTTCCAGCCAAGGATCCTCTATCCAACTAAATTGAGACTTAGTTTCATTTGTGATGGAGAAATCAAATACTTTAATGACATAGACATGTGGAAGAAATTTGCCATAACTAAAACAGCTCTTCAGGATATTCTCAGACCCATCCTCCACAATGACCAATGCAATGTTCTACCTCCAAAGTAAACTTACCCAGAAATTTTTGAACAAAACTCAACTCCCACAGTGGTGAAAGGATAAAAATATCCACTGGACATCCAAAAATCATGATACTCCAAACACAACCAGGCTTATCAATTCTCTCAATTAATGTGAATGGTTTAAATTGTCCTCTAAAGAGGCACAGGCTAGCTGACTAGATGTGTAAACTCAGATTAGATATCTGCTGTATACAAGAATCTCACCTTACCTTAAAGAATAAAAATAGACTCAGAGTGAAGGGATGGACTTGTATAATATAGGCAAATGGAAACCAGAAAGCAGAGGTTGCAATTTTAGTTGCAGATACAATTGGCTTTAAACCAATAAGATAAAGAAAGATAAAGAAGGTCACTACATATTTGTCAAGGGAAACACCCAACATGAAGTGATTTTGATAATTAATATTTATGCACACTACCAGAATGCTCTTCAATTCATAAAGCAGACTCTAATGGATATGAACAACTTGATATCCTACTGCACTATAATAGTTGGAGATTTTAATACCCCTTTGACAGTTGTGGATAGATCCTCCAAGATGAAACTAAACAAGGAATATTAGACTTAAACCTGACCCTAAAACAAATGGACTTTACAGACCTCTACAGAACATTACACCCTAATAAAACTGAATATACATTCTCATTAGCCCATGGGTCATCCTCCAAAATAGATCATATCCTAGGACACAAGTTTAATCTCAGAATATCTAAAAGTATAGAAATTATTCCTTATATCTTCTCAGACCACCATGGAATAAGAGTTGAACTCAATACCAATAGGAATCTTCATACTCAAACAAAGTCGTGGAAACTAAATAATCTTAGGCTGAATGAGCTGAGTCAAAGACAAGATTAAGAAGGAAATCACCAGGTGGTGCCTGTGGCTCAAAGGAGCAGGGCACCGGCCCCATATGCCAGAGTTGGTAGGTTCAAACCCAGCCCCAGCCAAAAACTGCAAAAAAATAAAAAGAAGGAAATCACCGAACTTTCGGAACAAAATGATAACAAAGACACAAACTATCAAAACCTGTGGGATGCTGCAAAGGCATTCCTAAGAGGGAAATTTATGGCACTGGAAGCCTTCATGAAGAAAACAGAAATTGAGGAAGACAAAAACTTAATGGATCATCTCAAGCAACTGGAAAAGGAAGAACATTCCAACCCCAAGCCCAGAAGAAGAAAAGAAGTAACCAAAATTAGGGCAGAATTAAATGAATTTGAAAACAAAAGAATCATTCAGAAGATCAATGAAACAAAAAGTTGGTTTTTTGAAAATATTAACAAAATTGAGAAACCTTTGGCCATACTATTCAGAAATAGAAAAGTAAAATCTCTAATATCATGTATCAGAAATGATAAAGGAGAAATAACAACAGACACTTCAGAAATTCAAAAAATCCTCAGTGATTACTACAAAAATCTCTATTCCCAGAAATATGAAAATCTAAAGGAAATGAACCAATACGTAGAACACCACCTTCTTAGACTCAACCAGAAAGAATTAAAAATCTTGAACAGACTTATATCAATCACTGAAATAGCATCAACAATATTAAATTTCCCAAAAAAGAAAAGTCTGGGACCAGATGACTTCACATCTGAATTATATCAAACCTTTCAAGAAGAAATATTACCTATATTATACAACATTTTCCAAAGCATAGAAAAAGAAGGAATACTTCCCAACACATTCTATGAAGCAGATATCACCCTGATACCCAAACCAGGAAAGGATCCAACAAAGAAAGAAAATTATAGGCCAATATCATTAATGAATATTGATGCAAAAATATTCAATAAGATCTTAGCAAACAGAATTCAACAACACATAAAAAAAATTATAAACCACAATCAAGTTGGTTTTATTCCAGGGTTACAGGGTTGGTTCAATATATGCAAACCTATAAATATAAATACATCACATCAATAAAATTTTTTAAAAAGACCATATGATTCTCTCAATTGACACATAAAAAGCCCTTGATAATAACCAGCATCCTTTCATGATCAGAACACTTAAGAAAATAAGCATAGAAGGAACATTTCTTAAACTGATAGAAGCCATCTACAGTAAACCCATAGTCAATATCATATTGAATGGTGTAAAATTGAAAACATTTCCACTCAGATCAGGAATGAGGCAAGGATGCCCACTGTCTCCACTGCTATTCAACATAGTAATGAAAGTCTTAGCCATCACAATCAGGCAAGAGAAGGTGATCAATCATATCCATATAGGATCAATGGAGATCAAACTCTCACTCTTCGCTGATGACATGATCCTATACCTGGAAAATCCTAGGAACTCAACTTCAAAACAATTAAAAGTGATCAAGGAACACTGCAGTGTCTCAGGATACAAAATCAGTACTCAAAAATCAGTAGCTTTTATATATGCCAACAACAGTCAAGCTGAAAATATAGTCAAGAACTCTATTCCTTTTACAATACTGCAAAAGAAGATGAAATATCTGGGAATTTACCTGGCAAAGGACATGAAAGATCTCTATAAAGAAAACTATGAGGCTCAGCGCCTATAGCTCAACCGGCTAAGGCGCCAGCCATGTACACCTAAGGTGGCGGGTTCGAATCCCCAGCCCGGACCCGCCAAACAACAATGATGGCTGCAACCAAAAAATAGCCGGGCGTTGTGGTGGGCACCTGTGGTCCCAGCTACTTGGGAGGCGGAGGCAGGAGACTCGCTTGAGCCCAGGAGTTGGAGGTTGCTGTGAGCGTGATGCCACGGCACTCTGTCCAGGGGGACAGCTTGAGGCTCTGTCTCAAAGATAAAAAAAAGAAAACTATGAAACTCGAGAAAAGAAATAGCTGAAGATGTTAACAAATGGAAAAACATACCATGCTCATGGCTGAGCAGAATTAACATTGTTACAATGTCCATACTACCCAAAGCAATCTACAGATTTAATGCAATCTCTAGTAAAGCACCATTGTCATAATTTAAAGAACTTGAAAAAATAGTACTTCATTTTATATGGAATCAGAAAAAAACTAGAATAGCAGCAAATACATTACTCAGAAATAAGAACAAATCAGGAAGTATCACGTTACCAGACTTTAGGCTGTGCCATAAATCTATAGTGATCAAAATAGCATGGCACTGGCACAAAAGCAAAGCAATAGATTTATGGAACAGAGTAGAGAACCAAGAGGTAAACCCAGCTACTTATTGTCATTTGGTCTTCAACAAGCCTATCAAAAATATTCAGTGGGGGAAAGACTCCCTAGTTAACAAATGGTGTTGGGTGAACAGGCTGGCGACCTGTCAAAGACTGAAACTAGACCCCCACCTTTCATCATTAACAAAAATTGATTCTTACTGGATAAAAGATTTAAATTTAAGACATGAAACTATAAAAATACTAAAAAAAAGAGTGCAGGGAAACACTTGAAGAAATAGGCCTGGGAGAATATTTTATGAGGAGGATCCCCTGGACAATTGAAACAACACCAAAAATACATTACTGGGATCTGATCAAACTAAAAAGCTTTTGCACAGCCAAGAGCATAGTAAGTAAAGCAAACAGACAACCTTAAAAATGGGAGAAGATTTTTGCAGGTTATGCTTCTGACAAAGGTCTGATAACTAGAATCTATGGAGAACTCAAATCAATAAGAAAAGAATAAATAACCCCATTTCTATGTGGGCAAAATACTTGAATAGAAACTTCTCTGATGAAGAAAGGTGCATGGCCTACAAACAGATGAAGATATGCTCATCATTCTTAATCATCAGAGAAATGCAAATCAAAACCACTTTGAGATATCATATAACTCCAGTAAGATTAGCCCTCATCACAAAATCCCAAATCTACAGATGTTGTTGTGGATGTGGAGAAAAGGGAACACGGGTGGGAACACTGCTGGTGAGAATGCAAGCTAATATGACCTTTTTGGAAATAATTTTGGAGAACACTCAAGGAACTAAAAGTAGACCTACTGTTTGATCCTGCAATTCCTCTACTAGGTATATACCCAGATGATCAAAATGTCTTTATTTTACAACAAAGACATTTGCACCAGACTGTTTTTTGCAGCCCAATACATAATTGCCAAGACATAGGAACAGCCCAAGTGCCCATCAACCCATGAATGGGTTAACAAATTGTGGTATATGCACACCATGGATTACAATACAGCCATAGAAAGGGATGGAGACTTCACAACTTTTATGTTTACCTGGATGGAGCTGGAACATATTCTTCTTAGTAAAGTATCACAAGAATGGGAAAAAAAGCATCTGATGTACTCAATACTACTATGAAATTAATATATAATCACCTACACATTCATACAAATGGAAAAACATAACTATAGTCCAGAAAGTAGAAGGTGAGAGGAGAGAAAGGGGAGAACAGGGGGATATGGGAAGGGGGAAGGTATTTGTGGGGACTTCACCTAATGTGCATGATATAATGGTACATTTTAAAACTATTAAAAATGAGTATAATTGTGATGGATGTGTTACTTAGTTTAGTGTAAGCATTTCACATTGTATATCAAAGCAGTACACTGAACCCCATACATGAATCAATGTACAAAGTTATTATTTAGTAAAAAAATTTTAAAAAGAAATAATATTTGGGTGAAACAACAATGTTTAACAATTTAATAGTAATACGGTGCTGTGTCATTATAACTGAAAGCAAAGTAGGCCAATTTTCTCAACAAAACATGATAAAATGAGCATCACAAATCAATGCAGAATGAAGGGAGTATTTAACAAATATTGTAACAATTGGTTAGAAATTTTTGGAGGGTCTGTGTTGGCAGTAGACTCTCATAGGAGTGTGAACCCTACTATAAACTATGCATATAAGGGATCTAGGTTGCATGTTCTTTATGAGAATCTAATATCTGATGACCTGAGATGGAGATGTAATGAGTTTGAATCAGCCTGAAACCATCCCCACCCATCCTAGTCCATGGAAAAATTGTCTTCCATGAAACTTATCCATGATACTAAAAGGTTGGGGACTGCTGCTTTAAATCATCTCCAGATCAATTATAATACCTAATACAATGTAAATGCTATGCAAATAGTTATTTTTCTGATGTTTATGTTTGTATTATTATAGTCAGGGAACTTAACATCTAGTTTACTTTGATTTCCATTTTTTCAAATTCCATCCAGAAGCTAAATATAATTGACAACTAGTAAGCACCAGTTTTATTCCAAAGGAATAGGGTCATTCAAATAAAAGTATGCAACCCTTAAGCAAAACTATTCTTAATATTAAAAAAAGTAGTATTTTATGTTTACTGTGCAAAATAAGTTCTGCTTTTAGAACTTTGATGATCAATGTCTATTTTTACAATGTATGATTCCAACTTTTATAACTTATTTCTACTCCAAAAAATCCTCTTAAATTTTTCTTTAGAGTGGTATAGAAACCAGTATTTCTGCACAATTTATTGGAATTCTTTTCTTTGTAAAAAATTTTTCTTTTCCTTAAAAACAAAGCAAAAACAAAGAAGAAAGTCCTCTACTTATTTTTATTGTTTTTTCCCCAAAACATTTTTGATCCAAGCTTGATTGAATCTAAGACAGGAAATCTGTGGATACAGAGATTCACCTCTAGAGATTCATCTGAAGGCAAAGTGGGAACATCACTTCAGGCTAGGAGCTTGAGACCAGTCTAGCAAAACCAAGACCTGATATCTCCTAAAAATAGTAAAATTCTCTTGGCACACGCCCCTAGTCCCAGCTACTAAGCAGACTGAGGTAGAAGGACTGCTCAAGCCCAACAGTTTGATGTTGCAGTGAGCTATGCTGATGCCACTATACTCTAGCCTATGTGACAGAGCAAGACCCAATAACATAGTTGGCTCAAATAGCTGGCTCAAAAAAAAAAAAGTTGAAATAATGAATTTCATGTTATAAATATTGTACCACAATTTTTAAAATCCAGCATGTTTGGCTAGATCTAATTTTTATAAACATTGAGGAAAATATTTAGATGTAAAAATACATTTTATAATGAGTAAGGAAAATACTCTGAATGATAGAATTATGGGTGATTTTCACTTCCTGATCTTTGATGACTATCTGAATACTTACACAGTGTGTGCATAATTTTTGATTGTTTTATTTATTATTGATAAAGACAAGAAAGGTGCTTCATGGAGACTGAAAATAAGCAGAAAAAAGACCTAATTCATAAGAGAAAAAAGATAACAAGCAAATATACAGTAAAACATTCAGTTTCAATAATAATCAAATCTATGCATGCCAAATAAAAATATATATCATTTTTAACTGCCAGTTTAGCACCTTCTTTGAAAATAATACTTAATACTGATAAACCATGCCTTGAATTACAAGTGCCTGCCAAATACCACACATTTGAAAAATAATTGTTGATTAACATCTATCTAGTCCTACCAGTGTCCTTTACCCCACAGAATGCTGTCCTGTGCCCTGCTGTCAATGCCTCCTAAGAAGAACCTGCTCTCCTTTCTGAAAAGCAGTATGGAGAGACCTCAAAGAACTTAAAGTAGACCTACCCTTGATTCAGCAGTCCCACTGCTGAATCTTCACATATACCCAAAGGAAGAAAAAGATCATTATATAAAAAGAACATCTGTATTCAAATGTTTATAGCAGCACAATTCACAATCACGAAGACATGAAACAACCCAAGTGCCCACCAGTAAATACATGAATGGATTAATAAAGTGTGGTATGTGTATGCTGTGGAGTTCTACTCAACAATTTTTAAAAAATGGAAATCTAGTATTTTTTTTTTGTGATAACTTGGATGGAACTAGAAACCATCTTCTAAGTGAAACATGACAAGAATAGAGAAATAAACATGTGTCCCCAATACCAGATTGGAACTGATTGATCGACACTTAAATGCACATACAGAAGTAAATCTTAATGAAAATCAAACTGGGGGGAAGAAGAGGATGGGTAAATTCACACCTATTGGGTATAGTACACACTATCTGGGGAAAGGACACATTTATAACTTTGACTCATTCTGTACAAAAACATAATATATAAACAAAACGTGTACACCCTAATGCTTTGAAATTTTTAAAAAAGAAGAGCTTGCTCTCCCTCACACCCAACCCAAGCACCACTGTCCAGCCACTGTTTCCAACCATCTAGAATCACTCTCCCATCTCTCACCTTACTTCTCACTCCAGTCCTGGTTCTCCTCACTTTTGACCTCATAATTTATTTTCCTATTCATGTCCTCTCTTCATTCATCAGACTGAGTGAAACATTTCCTTATTACGCTCTTTTGCTGCTGTGATGCATGATAAGCCCTAACACATATATCCCAAAGAAAGATTACTATGATCCTTAATTTTCTTTTAGTGTATTGTTTTCTACTAAATCACAGAGTTTCGCATCTCATGTCTAGGTCAGAACTCAATTTAATGTTTAAGCTAGAAATATAAGAATGTCTTAAGACTATTCACTGTGACATCAGTCATTCTTCACTAACAGATTATTGTTATGTGATAATTCATACTTTCAAGCCATTGCTTTGTTTCGATTTCTGAATTAATGCTATTTATGTGAGTTCTTTTTTTTTTTTTTTTTGAGACAGAGCCTCAAGCTGTCGCCCTGGGTAGAGTGCTTTGGCATTACAGCTCACAGCAACCTCCAACTCCTAGGTTCAAGCGAGTGTCCCGTCTCCGCCTCCCAAGTAGCTGGGACTACAGGCGCCCGCCACAATGCCCAGCTATTTTTTTGGTTGCAGCCATCATTGTTGTTTGGTGGGCCTGGGCTGGATTCGAACCCGCCAGCTCAGGTGTATGCGGCTCACGCCTTAGCCACTTGAGCCACAGACACCGAGCCTTTATGTGAGTTCTTATGTACCTCAAGCTGTGATCATACTTCATCTGCACAGACACACACAGATCACATATAACTTTCTCCAGACATGTCACAGGGAATGGAATTAAGGAAGGAAATGAATGAATTTCCAAGTTCTGTCTACAATGGAGCAGAGCCCAATAAGGTCCCAAGGCCAATACAGACTCTTCAGTCATTTTATCAAAATGTGACATTTTCTCTCAGCCAGACATTACCAAACACAGAAGGAGATACAGGGATGATTAGTAACTTAAACAATAATTTGCATTATTAATGTATGTAAAGTAAACTATATTTGCCTTACCCCTTAATAACCAAAACCTCATGAAACACCTTTTTATCTGTCAATTTTAATCCCATAAGCAAAAAATTTTAAGTAGAGAAAAACACAATGGTGAAATTCCATGAGCTTGAAGAAGTGTTTGTATTCACAAAGAAGCTACTCAAAAAGGCAATGACACTACCTTCAGCTCTGCTTCTATCCATCCTCTTAATACTTAAAATACTTTTTTAAAAAAGCATGTTCTTGAAGATGGAAAACAGTTTAGTATGTGGTCTCACTTGTTTGAGTTTGAGACCTTCAGAGCTAGATAAAGAGCTGTTTATGTAACCAGCACATCCTGCCAGTAGGTTTACCTCAATTCTCTAACCAATCCATGTTCTATGTTCCAACTATGAGGGAGTTCAGCTCCAAAGAAAACTGGTCAGATAAATTTGTCTTTCTCATGGGGATAGATATCATTTGATTTTAGTAAACCAATTTTATTCATTTGTACATCCACTGGCATCTAGTGCATCCCTCTTTGGACATTGACTCACAGTAAGTGGGCTATGCTTTTTGGCCATGTTAGCAACCATTCCAATTTTCCTTTCCATATTGGAAAATTTTGAGACTGATTTATAATCAAAATCTTACAAATTATGCAATAGAAAGTCTAAGGTTTTTAAAACCTGTAGAACTTAAAACTTATTCTCCATAGCATTCAACACAACTAAGTATTCCTTCTCTGGAATACTTTTTCTTTCCTGGCTCCTTGGATATGCTGCTCTCCTGGCTTTTATCCTGCCTCGCTGGGGGCTCCCTTTTGACTTCCTTGGCTGGCTCATTTTCCTGTTCCTGGTCTCTGAACACAGAGTTCCTACTGGCTTCTTTGTCTCAGACCCTTATTCTTCTAATGTCCCTACATTCTTTCCCTAAGGTGATCACCTCTATCCCTGTGGCTCTAAATACTCTCTGTGTGATGACTCCCCAGTGTGTGTCTTCAGCTCAAAACCTTCTGGACCATATCCAGCACCTTTAACATGCCATCTGGGTCTCTTAGGCATCTAAAACATGCCCCAGCTGAACTCTTGACTTCTACCTCTCCCCCGCAAAGAATCCTGTTTCCCAGGGTTTTCCAGCTTACAAAATGGCACCCTCATCTGCCAAGTTCTTTGAGCCAAACCTGGAAATCATTACTGATTTCTTCCTTTGACTCACTCCTTACATTCAATTATGCACCTGTTGCTGCTGCCCCAAAAATATTTCTTGAGATCAGATGCAATACCCAAACTATTTACTGACTAGTACTGATGGGTATTTGTCACTGGTACTACTATGGGTATTATTTTCCCTACTGGGCCCATTAGGACTGTTGGAGGGCACTTGGACCATTGGTGGGCTGACAAGAGGTACAGTGGCTGCTAGGATGGCCTGCCACAGAGTCCACATTTTAAGTATTGTGAATAATACTTGATATGAACATTGATGTGCAAATATCTTTTTGAGTCCCTTCTTTCAGTTTTTTGAGGTTAAACACCCAGAAGTGGGATTGCAGGATTATATGGTAATTCTTTGTTTAATATTTTGAGGAATTGCTGCATCATATTTTACATTCCCACCAGAAATGCACAGAGTTCTTACTTTTTCACATCCTCGCCAAACTGAGGCTACTTATTTTCTGAGAAATTTTAATAATAACCATCCTAATAGTTGTGATGTGATATTTCACTGTGGTTTTGGTTTGCACTTCCCTAATAACCAATAATGTTGAGCATTTTTTCATGTACTTATTGACATGTGTATAGTTGCTTTAGAGAAATATCTATGCAAGTTCTTTTCCTGTTTTTATTTTTTTGTTTCAGATTCATATGAAGGTACAAATAATTAGGTTACATTGTTTGCACTTGTTAGGTAAGGTTCAAGTTATAGTTGAACCTTTCACCAAGGTGAGTGCTATATATCTTTACATTGTGCACTTTAGGTTGAGAGCTTACCAGTCTTCCTCCTCTCCCTTCCTTTTCCTTCCTTTCCACCTCACTTGAATTTAATTTTGTTTTCTTTTATGTGGGGGTGTAGTTTTGTATGTATTGGTTTAATATTAGTATTGCATACATTGAATACTTGCTTTTCCATTCTTGAGATGCTTTACTAAGAAGAATATTCTTCAACTCCATCCAGGTAAATACAAAAGATGTAAAGTCTCCATCTTTTTATGGCTGACTAGTATTCCATGATATACATATACCACAGTTTATTGATCCTTTCATGAGTTGATGGGCATTTGGGTTGATTTCACATGTTGGCAATTATGAATTGAACTGCAATGAACATTATAGCATAAATATCCTTATGGTAAAATGATTTTTTTTTTCTTCTGGGTAAATGCCTAGTAATGGAAGTGCCAGATCAGATGGAAGGTTTGCCTTGAACTCTTTGAGAATTCTCCATACTTCTTTTCATAGAGGTTGTACTAGTACATTTGAAATCCCACCAGCAGTATAAAAGTGTTCCCTTCTCTCAACATCCACACCAGCATCTGCAGCTTTGGGACTTTGTGATGTGGACTATTCTCACTGAAGCTAGGTGATATCTCAGGGTGGTTTTGATTTGCATTTCTTTGATGATTAGAAATAATAAGCGTTTTTCATGTGTTTGTTCACCACTCATCTGCCTTATTCAGAGAAGGTGCTGTTCAAGTCTCTTACCCACTTATAAATGGGATTGCTTTCTCTTTTCTTGTTGATTAGTTTGAGTCTTCTGTAGGATCTAGTTTTCAGCCCTTTGTCAGATTTCTAGCATGAAAATATCTTCTCCTATTCTGAAAGTTGTCTGTATGTTTAGTTGTTGTACCCTTAGCTATGAAGAAGCTTTTTAGTTTGATAATGTCTCATTCATCCATTTCTGATGTTGCTGTAATTGCCAAAGAGATTTTCTTTATAAAATCTTTCCCCAGGCCTATGTTATTAGGACTTTTTCCCACATGTTTTTCTAGAACTTTTATCATTTTGTGTCTTAATTTTAAATCTTTTATCCATCATGAGTCACTTTTTGTAAGTGATGAGAGGTATGGATCTTCTACATGTGGCTCAAAAGTTCTCCCAGCACCATTTATTAAGTAGGGATTCTTTTCCCTAGCATATGCTTTTGTTTGGTTCATAGAAGGTCAGATGGCAAAACATGGCTAGGTTAATCTCCAGGTACTCTATTCTATTCCTTACATCTATATCTCTTTTTTTGTGCTACTAACATGCTGTTTTGATCACTGCAGACTTACAGTATAACCTAAAGTCTGGTATCATGATACTTCCAGATTTTTTTGTATTTCTTAGAATTGCATTGACTATTTGGAGTTTTATGGTTCCATACAAAATGAATTGCTATGTTTTCAAGTTCTTCAAAGTATGACTTTAGTACTTTGATGGGGATTGCATTAAATTGGTAGGTTGCTTTGTATAGTATGGACATTTTAACAATGTTGATTCTTCTTATGCATGAGCATTGTTTGTTCTACTATTTCTTAATGTCTTCAGCTTTTTCTTTTCTTAGGGTTTCACAGTACTCTCTGTAAAGATCCTTCCTGTCTTTTGTTAGGTCCTTTTCTTTGAAGCTACTGTGAAGGGTATTGTGTCTTTGATTTGATTCTTAGTGTGGCTGCTATTAGAGTATTTGAAGGCTACTGATTTGTGGACATTCATTTTTCATCCAGAGACATCATTGTATTCCTGATCACTTCCAGAAGTCCTCTGGTTGAGTGCCTGGGGTATTCTAACTATAAGAATATATCTTGCAAGGATCAAAAGTTTGACCTTCTCTATCTTCATTCAAATACCCTCAATAGGGGCAGAGGTAAGATGGTGGACTACAGCCAGCTTTCCACACAGGCTCCCATCCAGAAGGAGAGTTAAAAGACAGAAGTTTAGCAAGTAAGCTGATGGTTTGAAGCTGAGCCAAGAGAGAAGGTTGAAGAATGCATATCAACCCTGCTGAGGTGAGCTGTGACCCCAAAGAAACAAACAAAAAGTACTGAATCCATCGCCAAGCAGACAGGAGTCCCCTCCCAGATGAGAAGGGCTCACAGTAAACTCCATAAAAACAAGTGAACAGAGTTCAAACGTCCTCCCATTCCATCCCACTGGAGAGACACCCTAAAAACTGGACCTCCTACCCATACTAGGGTGTCATGGCACTCTCCTGCCAGGCATAAAACTGTATATATTCTCTACCTGCAACTCTGAACTCCCAGCACTCCCCTCCATTCTCACCCTGAGGTCTGGAAGCCTGTCCCCCATGGAATCCAGGTTCTTGGGCATTTTCTTGAGAGGTGTGGACAGGGGAAGAGCCCTTGCTCAGCTGTGCTGATTCTGTGGTATGGGAGTACAGAGAGGATGATCAGCTGAGAGGGAACCATATAGGAGCTGTGGCGGTGCCCCCAGGCATAGAAGAATAGCAGCGGCACAAACAAAAAGGCTCATGCCCCTGGGGCAACTACGCCAGAAAGACACACCTTGTCTCTCTGGGCAACCAGAGGAAGCCAGGCACCTTCTCACATGGCAGCTGCTGGATGATGGATCTGGGACCTGAGACTTCAACCCACAGTAACTGATTTACTAGGGTAGAAAAGATACCAGCTGAAAACAAAACAGAGTGATTTAGCCCCACCAAACCAAGGAGGCCCCCAGTTTCTCAGGCCATAGGACTGTACAGGTTCTTGGTAAAGCTCTAGGAGAAAAGCCAAATATTCTAAATTAAGCATAGGGAAGAATCAGTGGAAAAACTCTAGTAACATGAATAATCAGAGCTGATCAACTCCATTCCCAAGAAAGGACATGGCAAATGCAACTGAAGATCCCATCCATGACTAGATGGCTGAGATGTCAGAAATCAAGTTCAGAGTCTGGATAGCAAATAAGATCAATAGAATGGAGGAAAGGAGGGAATCAGAATTTCAAATTATTCAAAGGATGTCTCAATAATTCAATGATTTCACAGATAAAATGACCAAAGATTTTGACATATTGAGGCAAGAGTTCACAGCCTTCAAAGATCAAAAAATATGGTAGAATTCCTCACTAACAAATGAAGCAGGCAGAAGAAAGGATCTCTGTCACTGAAGACAAAGCTTTTGAACACGCCCAAGCACTCAAAGAGGAAGAGAAATGGAGAGCAAAAATGAATCATTCTCTCAGAGAGCTCTGGGATAATTCAAAGAAAAATAATATTTGCCTTATAGGAATCCCTGAAGGCAACAAAGCTGCTTCACAAAACACAGAGGCTCTTCTTCACGAAATTATGCAAGAGAACTTTCTAGATATGCCAAGAGATTCTGAAATTCAGACAGCACAACCCCAAGATGACTCAACCTGAATAAGACATTCCCCAGGCACATCATATTTAATTTCACTAAAGTTAATATGAAAGAGAAAATTCTAAAAGCACCCAAACATAAGAAAACCATAACCTATATGGGGAAGAATATTACAATAACTGCAGATCTCTCTGCTGAAACCTTTCAGGCTAGAAGAGAGTGGTCATTGACTTTTAATCTCCTAAAACAAAATAAGTTTCAACCCAGAATTCAGTATCCAGCCAAACTGAGTTTCATCTATGATAGAGAAATTAATACTTTATGACATTCACATGTTGAAGAAATTTGCAATAACTAAACCAGCTCTCCAGGAAATTCTCAGACCTATCCTCCATAATGAATAGTGTAATCCTCCACCACAAAAGTAAACTCACTCAGAAACTTCTGATCAAATCCCAACTTCCACAGTGGAAAAAGGATTAAAAATGTCCACTGGACTTTTAAAAAACTTGATACTCAAAATTGTACCAGGCTTATCAATATTCTCAAGGCTTAAATTGTCCTCTAAAGAGGCACAGGTTGACTGACTGGATACAAAAACTCAGGCCAGATATCTGTTGCATACAAGAATCTCATCCTACCTTAAAAGATAAAGACTCAGGGTGAAGAGATGGTCATCTATATTCCATGCAAATGCAAAGCAGAATAAAGCAGGTGTTGCAATTTTATTCACAGACACAATAGACTTTAAACCAACAAAAGTAAGCAAGGACAAGGACGGTCACTTTATATTTATTAAGAGTAATACTCAATATGATGAGATTTCAATTATTAATATTTATGCACAAAACCAGAATGCACCTCAATTTATAAGGAACACTCTAATAGGCATGAGCAACTTGATTTCTTCCAGCTCCATCATAGTTGGAGACTTCAACACTCCTTTGGCAGGATCCTATTAGATCCTCCAATAAGAAGCTTAGCAAAGAAATTTTAGATTTAGACTTAACCATCCACCATTTGGATTTAGCAGACATCTACAGGATATTTCGTCCTAACAAAACTAAATACACATTTTTCTCATCAGCCCATGGAACATACTCCAAAATCAATCACATCTTAGGTCACAAGTCTAACCTCAGCAAATTTAAAAGAATAGAAACTATTCCATGCATCATCTTCTCGGACCATCATGGAATAAAAGTTGAACTCACTAACAACAGGAATCTACAGACTCATATAAAAACATGGAAGCTAAATAACCTTATGCTGAATAATAGGTGGGTCAGAGACAAGATCAAGAAGGAAATTACCACATTTTTGGAACAAAACAATAATGAAGACACAAATTATCAGAACCTCTGGGATACCACTAAGGCAGTCCTAAGAGGGAAATTTATAGCATTGCAAGCCGTCCTCAAGAGAATGGAAAGAGAGGAAGTTAACAACTTAATGGGACATCTCAAACAACTGGAAAAGGAAGAACATTCCAATGCCAAACCCAGAAGAAGAAAAGAAATAACCAAAATTAGAGCAGAATTAAATGAAATTGAAAACAAAAGAATTATGCAACAGATCAATAAATCAAAAAGTTGGTTTTTTGAAAGCATCAATAAAATAGATAAACCTTTGGCCAACCTAATCAAGAAAAAAAGAATAAAATCTCTAATTTCATCAATTGGAAATGGTAAAGACAAAATAACAACAGACCCCTTAGAAATTCAAAAAAATCCTTAATGAATATTATAAGAAACTTTACTCTCAGAAATACGAAAATCTGAAGGAAATTGACCAATACTTGGAAGCAAGCCACCTTCCAAGACTTAGCCAGAAGGAAGTGGAAATGATGAATAGGCCTATATCAAGTTCTTAAATAGCATCAGCTATACAAAATCTCCCTAAACAGAAAAGTCCGGGACCAGATGGCTTCACGTCAGAATTCTACCAAACCTTTAAAGAGGAACTAGTACCTATATTACTTAACCTTTTCCAAAATATAGAAAAAGAAGGAATACTACCCAACACATTCTATGGAGCAAACATCACCTTGATCCCCCAAACCAGGAAAAGACCCAAC
>NW_003852638.1:608683-670274 GCF_000181295.1 Otolemur garnettii | reverse complement strand
GTTAACAACTTAATGGGGCCTCTTAAGCAACTGGAAAAGGAAGAACATTCCAATCTCAAACCCAGCAGAAGAAAAGAAAGAACAAAAATTAGAGCAGAATTAAATGAAATTGAAAACAAAAGAATTATAAAACAGATCAATAAATCAAAAAGTTGATTTTCTGAAAAGGTCAATAAAATAGATAAACCTTTGGCTAATCTAACCAGAATGTCAGGGCTCAGGACTTGCCAGGCCTCGGGACCAGCTTGGGTAGGTTCTGGATGCAGACCACTAAGCTACCTTGCTCAGGAACAGTTTCTCTCAGGTGCCTGAGGGCTAACTACTTGCCTGAGGATTAACTACTTTAGTTGGAGAGAGAGAGAGAGAGAGAGAGAGTTTTAGAAACATAGATCTTAGTCTTTAGTAGAGCTTGGTAATCTTCAGCAGAGAGATACCGTGCTGGCATTCTGTAGGCAGGAGAGGAGACAGAGTCAGAGTAAGCGAGTCCGTGATAGTCTGCGCACGCTTACTGACTGCCTTCTCCTCCAGCCTAATATAAGGCTGATCTCGTGCCTCCCAATACCACCGGTGTAGAGACTACCAATTCACCAATCCTCTCATCTTATGAGTTCTTGTGCTTGTTAGGAGAGCTAAATCTCTCTCCATGCCCTTTTCACCAAGGTGTTCCATTATTGAGTTATACAAGTATTTCTTATAACTCTTACTCATCATAGCCATAGCTATATGGGCTGCTACACAGGAAAAAAAGAGTAAAATCTCTAATTTCATCAACCAGAAATGGTAATGATGAATTAACAACAGACTCCTCAGAAATTCAAAAAATCCTTAATGAATATTGAAAGAAACTTTATTCTCAGAAATATGAAAATCTAAAGGAAATTGACCAATATCTGGAAGGACACCAACTCCCAAGACTTAGGCAGGATAAAGTGGAAATGTTGAACAGGCCTATGTCAAGATCTCAAATAGCATCAACTATACAAAATCTCCCTAAACAGAAAAGCCTGGGTCCAGATGGCTTCACATCAGAATTCTACCAAACCTTTAAAGAAGAACTAGTACATATATTACTCAACCTTTTCCAAAATACAGAAAAAGAAGGAATACTACCCAACACATTCTATGGAGCAAACATCACCTTGATCCCCCAAACCAGGAAAAGACCCAAGAAGAAAAGAAAATTATAGGGAAATATCACTAATGAATATCGATGCAAAAATATTCAACAAAATCCTAACAAACAGAATCCAGCAACACATCAAACAAATTATACACCATGACCAAGTAGGTTTTATCCCAGGGTCCCAAGGCTGGTTCAACATACATAAATCCATAAACATAATTCATCACATAAACAAATTAGAAAACAAAGACCATATGATTCTCTCAATTGATGCAGAAAAAGCTTTTGATAATATCCAGCACCCCTTCATGATCAGAACACTTAACAAAATTGGTATAGAAGGGACATTTCTTAAAGTGATAGAGGCCACCTACAGCAAACCCACAGCCAATTTTGTATTGAGTGGAGTTAAGTTGAAATCATTTCCACTCAGCTCAGGAATGAGACAAGGCTGCCTATTGTCTCCACTGCTTTTTAACATTGTAAGGGAAGACTTAGCCATCACAATTAGGCAAGAAAAGGTGATCAAGGGTATCCATATAGGGTCAGAAGAGATCAAACTTTCACTCTTTGCAGATGATATGATAGTATATCTGGAAAACACCAGGCATTCTACTACAAAACTCTTGGAAGTGATCAAGGAATACAGCAGCATCTCAGGTTACAAATTCAACACTCATAAATTGGTTGCCTTTATATGTACCAACAATAGTCAAGCTGAAAAAATGGTCAAGGATTCTATTCCATTCACAGGAGTGCCAAAGAAGATGAAATATTTGAGAGTTTCACTAACAAAGGATGTGAAAGATCTCAAAAGAAATAGCTGAAAATGTTAACAAATGGAAAAACATACCATGCTCATGGCTGAGAAGAAAAAACATTGTTAAAATGTCCATATTACCCAAAGCAATATACAATTTTAATGCAATCCCTATTAAAGCTCCACTGTCATACATTAAAGAGCTTGAAAAAATAATACTTTGTTTTATATGGAATCATAAAACACCTCGAATAGCCAAGACATTACTCAGAAATAAAAACAAAGCAGTAGGAATAATGCTACCAGACCTCAGACTATACTATAAATAGATAGTGATCAAAACAGCATGGTACTGGCACAAAAACTCAGAGGTAGATGCATGGAACAGAATAGAGCGCTAAGAGCTATACCCAGATACTTACCATTATCTAATCTTTGACAAGCCAATTAAAAATGTTGAGTGGGAAAAAGATTCCCTATGTAACAAATGGTGCTGGGCGAACTGGCTAACGACCTGTAAAATATTGAAACTGGACCCACACCTTTCATGATTAACTAAGATAGACTCTCTCACTGGATTAAAGATTTAAACTTAAGACATGAAACTAGAAAAATACTAGAAGAAAGTATAGGGAAAACACTTGAAGAAATCAGCCTGCATGAAAATTTTATGAGGAGGACCCCTCAGGCAATTGAAGCAACATCAAAAATACACAACTAGGACCTGATCAAACTAAAAAGCTTCTGCACAGCCAAGAACACAATAAGTAAAGCAAGCAGTCAACCCTCAGAATTGGAGAAGATATTTGCAGGTTATGCCTCTGACAAAGGTTTAATAACCAGAACCCACAGAGAACTCAAGCATATTAGCAAGAAAAGAACAAGTGATCCCATCTCAGGGTGGGCAAGGGACTCAAAGAGAAACTTCTCTGAAGAAGACAGGCACATGGCCTACAGACATATGAAATAATGCTCATTATCATTAATCATCATTGAATGCAAATCAAAACTACTGTGAGATATCATCTAACTCCAGTAAGATTAGCCCACATCACAAAATCCCAAAACCAGAGATGCTGGTATGGATGTGGAGAAAGGGAAACACTTAACTCTACACTGCTGGTGGGGATGCAAATGTATTCCAATATGTCCCTTTTGGAAAGATGTTTGGAGAATACTTAGAGAACTAAAAATAGACCTACCTTTTGATCCTGCAATTCCTCTACTAGGTATATATCCAGAAGACCAAAAATCATATTAAAACAAAGATATTTATACCAGAATGTTTATTGCAGCCCAATTCATAATTGCTAAATTATGGAAGAAGCCCAAGTGCCCATTGATCCATGAATGCCCATTGATCCATGATCAATAAATTGTGGTATATGTATGCCATGGAATATTATCCAGCCTTAAAGACAGATGGAGATTTTACCTCCTTCATGTTTACATGGATGAACTGGAACATATTCTTCTTAGCAAAGTATCTTAAGAATGGAAGAAAAAATATCCAATGTATTCAGCCCTACTATGAACCTAGTAGCCCAGGAATATTAGGACAGGGGAGAGGGAGGGGAGGGTAGAGAGAAGGATGAGTGGAGAGAGGGTGGTTGGTGGGACCACAACTATGGTCCATCTTACAAGGGTACATGTGAATCTTTCTATATGCAGAGTATAAATGTCTTAACAGAATAAGTAAGAAAATGCCATGAAGGCTATGTTAACAAGTTTGGTGAAAATATTTCAGATTGTGTATAAAATCAGCGCATTTATACCCCATGACTGCATTAATGTCCACAGCTATGATTTAATAAAAATAAAAATAAAAAAACAAATACCCTCAATATTCTTCTCTTGCCTAATTGCATCAGCTAGAACTTCCAGAAATATGTTGAATAGCAGTGGTGATAGTGGAATCATCCTTGTCTGATTCCAGTTCTATGTGTAAATACTTTCAGTTTTACTCCATTCAGTATGATATTGCCTGTGGGTTTGTTGTAGATGGCCTCTATCAGTTTAAGAAATGTGTCATCTATGCCTATTTTCTTAAGTGTTCTTGTCAGAAAAGAGTGCTGAATTTTGTTGAATGCTTATTTTGTATCTATTTAGAGGATATAATCTTTGTTTCTTTTTTCTATTTATGTGATGAATTACATTTATAGATATACGTATGTTGAGCCAACTTTCCATCCCTCAGATAAAACCCACCTTATCATGATATATAACTTTTTATTTTTATTTATTTATTTTTTTGGAAACAGGGTCTAGCTTTGTCACCCTGAGTGGAGTGCCATGGCATTATAGGTCACAACAACCTCAAATTTGGGGGCTCAAAAGATCCTCTTGCCTCAGCCTTATGTGTAGGTGAGATTACAGGTGCCCACCACAGTACCCAGATACTTTCTAGAGACAGCATCTTGCTCCTGCTCAGGCTTGTCTTGAACCCCTAAGCTCAGGCAATCCACCCACCTCAGCCTCCCAGAGTGCTAGGATTACAAGTATAAGCCACTGTGCCCAGCCTATGTATAATTTTTTAATATATAGCTGTATGCTGTTTGCCAGGATTTTATTGAATCTATTTTCACTGATGTTCTTTAATGATATTGGTCAGTAGTTTGCATTTTTTGTCCTGGCTTGCATTATGCTGTCCTGGCTTTGGTATTATGGTGATATTTGCTTGGTAGAATGTGTTCAGGAGAGTTTCTTTCTCCTCTATGTTTTGGAATAGGTTCTGCAAGATAGGTAAGAGCTCCTCTTTGAAGATTTGGTAGAATCCTGTTGTGAAACCATCTTAGCTAGGATTTTTCTTTTTTGGAAGATTTTATATTGTTGATACAATTTTGGTACTTGATATTGGTCTGTTCAAAATTTCTAATTCTTTCTGATTGAGTTTAGGGAGGTGGTGAGATTCCAGATATTGGTCCATTTCCTCCATATTTTCAAATCTCTGGGCATGGAGTTTTTTGTAGTAATCAGTGATGATCTTTCATAACAGTGGTATCTGTTACTATCCCTTTTTTGTTTCTGTTTGAGGTTAATAGAGATCTTATGTTTCTGTTTCTAGTTCATCTGGCCAAGAGTTTATCAATTTTATTAATCTTTTTAAAAATGAAACCTTTTTTTTGCTGATCTTTTAAATGGTTCTTATGTTCTCAATTTCATTTAATTCTGATTTAATTTTTTTGTTTATTTGTCTGTTTGTAGAGACAGAGTCTCACTTTAATGCTCTCGGTAGAGTGCCGTGGAGTCACACAGCTCACAGCAACCTCCAACTCTGGGCTTAGGCAATTCTCTTGCCATAGCCTCCTGAGTAGCTGGGACTACAGGTGCCTGCCACAGTGCCCAACTATTTTTATTATGCAGTTTGGCCAGGGTTGGATTTGAACCTGCCACCCTGGGTATATGAGGCCAGTGCCCTACCCACTGAGCCACAAAACAGAAAAATATTGTTTTCTATTTTTTTTAAATAAAAATTTAAATCACTGCCCTGTGATTTAATTTTGGTTATTTCTTTTCTCTTACTAGCTTTGGGATTGGATTTCTCTTTTTTTTTTTTCCCAGCTCTTTAAGATGGTTCATTATGTTGTTGACGTGCACTATTTCTGTTTTTTAAATTTGGGCATTTAATGAGATAGATTTCCTTCTTAGGACTGCCTTTGCAGTATTCCACAGGCTTTCATGGCTTGTGGCTTCATTATCATTTTGTTCAAGAAGTAATATGATTTCCTTCTTTATCACCTCCTTGACGCAACTGTCATTCAGCATAAGGTCATTTAGTTTCCATGAATTTATGTGGTGATGAAGATTTTTCTTGGAGTTGAGTTCTGTTTTTATTCCATGGTAGTATGAAAAGATACAAGGTATAATTTCTATTTTTTTAAATTTGTAAAGATTTGATTTGTGCCTAAGATATGATCAATTTTGGAGGATTATTCATGGGCTGATGAATAAAATGTATACTCAATTTTATTGATATGGAATGTTCTGTATATGTCTGTTAAGCCCATTTGTTCTAAAGTCATATTTAAATACATTGCTTCTTTGTTTAGTTTCTGTTTGGAGGATCTGTCCTGTTCTGGCAGAGGGATGTTGAAGTCCCCAATAATTATTGTGTTGTAGGATGTTATATTGTTCAGATTGGTTAGAGTTCATTTTATATGTCTGGGAGAATTTAAGTTGGGTGCATGTATATTTAGGATTCAAATGTCCTTGTTGTATTGTTCCCTTGACCAGTATATAGTGTCCATCTTTGTCTTTATTTTTGTTCGTTTAAATCCAATTGTATCAGTAAACAAGACTGCAACTCCTGCTATCTTCTGGTTCTCATTTGCCTGAAATATTGTTTTCTATCCCTTCACACTGAGTGTTGTTTTTCCTTAGAGGTTAGATGTGTTTCCTAAAGACATCATATAGTTAGCTTGTGCTTTTTAATCTAGTCAGTCAGCATATGCCTCTTCAGTGGGGAATCCAAGCCATTCACATTTATTGAGAAAATCGATAAGTATGGTGGAGTTCCATTTGTGTTATTTTCTGAATGTCCATTGCTTAGTTTTATCACTTGTATCATTGTGGAAGGTATATTTGTCCTTTATTCTTTACTTTGCTGGTGGTCTATTATAATGGTCAATGTGAAGAATAGTTCTGAGTACTTCCTGCAGAGCTGGTCTTCTTATGGCAAAATTCCTCAATGTTTGCATGTCAGTAAAATATTTGATTCCTCTGTTGAATATGAATTTAGTTTTGCAGGGTACAGAATCCCAAGCTGAAAATTATTTTAAGAGGTTAAAAGTAGATGACCACCCTCTTTTGTGTTGAAAAGTTTCATTCTCAGGTACCAATGCTGCCTTTTCATGAAGCTGTGAATGAATGCCTCCTTAAGTTTTGTGCTCATCCTACTCTCTCCCCTCTCAGGAAAAGCATCCTTAATAAACACTTGCTCAGGAATTCTCATCTCAGCACCTGCTTCTAGGGAAGCTGACCTAAGAGCTCCTCTATTCTCTGATAACATGTCAAATCCTCAGAGAATCTTCCATGAATCCCCCTTTCTAAAATAGGATAACAAAATACCTCCTGTTCTACTCAACCCCTAAATGTTTTTTGCTTTCTTAGAAATTACCTCAATTTTTAATCATTTGTTCATTTACTTACATGTCTCTCACCACAAGATGGTACCCTCCATAAGTACTGGGACCATTGTCCTAGTATAGTTCCTGCTACATAATAAGCACTTAGGACACATCTGTTGAAGCAATAAATGAATAAGTAGATTAATTTATTCCCTGACTATCAAACCAAGTTTTAGGAGGACAGCTTTTGTTCACTGAGAAAATTAACATTCTAAATTCAATCATCATAATAATCACTTAGTAAATAAAAATATATTTTTAATGTCTTTTTAAGGGTACAGTAAGACACAGTTCTGTAAGGGGAAATGTTATTTCTGAAGTTAGTTCCTTATTGTCAAATCTACCCATCCCATCTGGATCTCATTTAGTTGGATCTTTGCTGCTGCATTTTATTTTATTTTTTTCACTGAAATATTCCTACATTTCCATTATGTCATGTATTTTGTAACTGTAGCATAAATATCTTATTTCTTCAGTAATCTCTGAGCCAGCAAATCTGTTTTGCCTCAGATAAGCACCAGATTTGTAATAAGATGATGTGATTGATGTGCTAGGGACCACTTTTTTTTTTTTTTTTTTTTTTTGCTTTACCTTTTATACAAGAAAACCTTTCTGCAAGTTTCCAAGACATTTTTCCTAACTCTTATACAAACACTAAAGATGCCTTTCACACACCTCCCCCCAGGTCCTATAAACATTTGCAGACATTGGAAATTCTTACGATATTCTTTTGTAGCAAACAAGAGCCAGAGATTTGAGGAATGGAGGCATTGAGGGCCCCAGGAGCCAACTGTATCTAAGAAAACACTCAAAGAGTAAAGTCTCCAAGAGAAGCAGCTGCTTCCAACATGTAGAAAGAGTTGCTGGCTCCTTCAGCTAAGAATAAAGTGACCAATAGGACCCTATGCAAGTGAATATCTGTGTAGAGATATATGCTTTCCATGGGTGTGGACTTTACTCAATGTTTGAGGGTTTGCTGTAGAATAGAGATCAACAAACTTTTCTGTAAAAGGCCAAATAGTAAATATTTTAGGTTTTGTGGGTCATAGATGGTCTCTATCACATGTTCTTTGCCTATGTGTATGTTTTTAAAACAACTCTTTAACATGTAAAAATGATTCCTGGTTTGTGGGATGTACTGAAAAGGCCACAGGCAGGATTTGACCTACTGGCTATAGTTTACTGACTCCTAAGAAGATGAAGGGAAAAGAAGATTTTATACAGGATTTCTCATGGTTTCCTTTTTGGTTCCTTGTCTAAACCTTATTATCTGCCTTCTAGCTTATTGGAAGAAACCCCTGAGATTGGTGCCAGACCCTGTGCTAAGTACTTTACATTCACTGCAGAATCTCACTGAGCAATCTTCCAGGGTAAATACTATTACTGTCCCCATTGTAGACAGGAAAACTGAGGGTTAGAAAAGCTAAGTAACTTCCCCAAGATCACACATCACATAAGTCACATAGTCAAGAACAAAATTAAGTCTGTCTGATTACATATCTCTCATTTGTTCTTTCCACTAAAACTTCAATTAGCATTGGGAAATTAGCATCTTTCCCAACTGTCTGTCTACATCCATTTTATCCTGTACCATTTTACCTAATGAGTATTTATTTCTAAGCCATCAGTTTGATCATGACATTCTTTTACTCAGAATCCTTCAGTGGCTCCAGGACCTTTGTTTTGTTTGATAGTCTATTATTTGTCTCAAGAGCATAATTCTGCTTTAACAGACTTTCAGTTGAAGAGATTTCCCAGTTTTTCATAACTCAGTCCCAGTCTTTTAAGATGGAGCCTTGAGTTTGGCCAAAACTAACACTGTCTCCTCAGTCCCTGCCTTCATTCAGGTCTTCAGACTCAAACACAAAATTATGCCAACATTTTTAATATATTGTACCTTGACACACTTTTCAAATATATTATTACATTTAATCTCCATAAAAATCTTGTGAGGCAGGCAGTGCATCCTCATTTTACAGATGAGTAAGTTGAGTCTGAAAGGAGTTAAGGAACTTGTCCCAGGTTAGTGTGTCCAGTGCAGGAATAACAACCAACAGTTCTATACACCCTTCAGATCATTCGAATTTTGTTCCTTTACACTGACCTATAGCCAAAACCTTGGGGTGGGAAGGAGGATAGGAAATATTTGAAGGCGTTTCTCTCCCAGAAACTGATTGATGGTTTTAACAAGACTCAAACATTTTGTGGAGTCTTGAGAAAAATTTTTTCTTACTCTAATGTTTTTAGTACCTTCTGCCTCTGTAGGCTTGCCTTTGCTTCATCTCAATGGGGACTCAAAATATGACGTTTTTATTTCTGAATCTGCTACATCAAAAACACTTAGAGAAGAAAACATGTGTGTGTGTGTGTGTGCGCGCGCACACACATGCATATGTAAGTATCTATGTAAATACATTGAATAGCTCTTGGGAAAACCACATAAAGTTACCATGCAAAGTGCATGTAATTGTCACATGGTATTGGTTACACATAGCAAGTGTAAAACCAGAAAAGATGTGGCTATTAAAAAATAATTTTAAACAAAAAAGAAAAAGACAAACAAGAATGAAATAGGAACTGAAATTGCATAAGTGCTTCTTTAGGCAAGAGATTGGGTAAACCCCTTGACCCACCACCAGGAAATGAGACAGGTCTAGGATTAGCAGAATTGAGGTGAATTACCTGGTTGCCATAGTTTCCAGCTAAGAACTTTTCTTCACAGAAATTATAAGTGATATACAACCTCTGATAGGTTTATCCTTGATCCAAGTGATCAAATGGGTTAATTTTGTTTGGGGGGAATTTTTCTGATGCTTCCTTCCTTCATTCATTCATAAATTTTATTCAAGAAGCATTTATAGAGTTCTTGCTATAAGCCAAGCATTCTGTTAGGTGCTATAAAAGCAGAGCTGACAGAGAACTAATCAAGTTGGAGAGACCAGGTCTTGTGGTGCATAATAGAAGCAGCAGCCCCATTTGTGAAGTGCTCCCATGTGCCATTAATTATCCCACTAATACACACAAAGACCCCACACTATGGGCTCCTATTCTCTCTACTGTGGAAATGGGAATGTTCAGGAATTTGCCCAACATCCTGCCATCTGACTCGAGAGCCCAGCTTTCATCTGCTCTGCTCTACCCTAGCCCTGTTTCGTATGAGTGGAATGTGCACCGCAAATATAACTTTAAATTTTCTGGCCACAGTTGAAAAGCGGTAACAAAAGATAGAGAAAACTAATTTTAATTTTATATTTTATTTAACCCACTATGTCCAAAAATACTACAATGTCCAAAATACTTGTACTTTGCCTACATGTAATAACTACAAAAATTGAGATATCTTACTTTTTTTTTCTGTAGTTTTTGGCTGGGGCCCTGTTTGAACCTACCACCTCCAATATATGGGGCTGGCACCCTACTCCTTTGAGCCACAGGTGTCGCCCTATCTTATTTTTTTGTTTGTTTGTTTGTTTGTTTTTAATCTTTAAGACACAGGGCAAGCTCCACCCTAACAGAACATCTCAACTTGGACTGGCCACATGTCGAGGGCTCAGTGACCAACCTGGGGACAAATGGCAAGAGTATTGGGCAGCACAAGTTCTTTCCCAAGCCACAGACATGTCAGTACCTATATGTAGGAGAGAAATGAAGGGTCAGTGTCTCTAAGGGTACAGAGAAGAGTTCTGTTACTCCAAGATTAGGGAATCCAGAGGGGAATTTTTCATAGACGAAAGCCATTTGAGCCAGAACTTGAGGAGGAAATGGAGAGAGCAGAGCAAAGGTCCTTCCAGGCTGGATGTGCAGCAGAGAAGAGATCAAGAAGCTGGAATGGGCAGGCTATGGACACAAAGGACAGCACCATTCACATTGCCTGGGCCAGGACCTGAGAGCTGAGAGGAGGAGCATCTCTGAGGAGCAGTGTGTTTAAACCTTTTGGACCATGAAGTGTGGTAAGAATATGTTTAGTGCATATTAATCCACACATTTATTGATAATTGTATATAAATATACACACAGATATGTACATATCTTAAGTACACTAATTCACTTGTGTATAACTGAAACAAAGTTTTCACAGAACAGACGCTTACTGCACATGGCATACTCAGATACCTTCTATTTTATCAAATTCCCTTCTGAATCATGCATCCCTGATACAGCAACTTGATTTCACAGCCACCAAGGGCTGTGTCTCACAGAGGCTGCTGAAGAAGTCTGCATCTCCAGCGCCCACTTCCGTCACTTGCTTCTGGAAGCACCCTGTCCATTTCCTTGGTGCAGGCACATCGATGGAGGTTACCCACCTGTGGCTCCAGAAGAAAATACATAACTCCAGCAGGCCCACCAGAGCCTTGCCTCTGGAGGCTGCCTCAACTGATTCAGGACTGAGTGCATGGCCAATCAGAGCTTATCCCACAATTTTTGCTGTAGTGACCGGGGCCAAGAAGAAAGTTTCATACAATAGTTGGGAGATGGCAGAAGCCCTATGAGCAGGAGGCCTGCTGAAAAACATTCGAAAAGAGAGGAAACCACTTCCAAGAGCAGAGAAGACCAAGTTTTGAAAGTATTGTTTGATGTCTGAATGAAGCCATGCCTGAAACCCCACCACAAAATCCACTGTGGGACTTTTAAATTATTTGAGTCAATAGATTACCTTTTCTTCCTTAAGCCCAGTTGAGTTGGGTTTTCTGTCACTTTGAACCAAAAGCCGAATGGATAAAACCTCCATATTTGTCAAGATAGACATTCAGTGCCTTTTTATCGCCAGCAATTTTATTTTTCTTCTCAGTAATTCTCTGTCCTTTACAATGGTCCTTTCCTCTTCCAATTCAGAATCCCTTTTTCAATGCATCCAACATTTTCAGAATAGTGTGAATGTCTTATAACAGTCCTGACGTGGCTACTTCTTCTGGGGAAATTTGCACTTTTAAACCCACTAGTCAAAGAAGTTACCTGTCTCAGAACAGAATCTCAGTGGTGCAGCAGATAGATGATGAGGACATTTGGTGACAAAGATTCACCTGATGCCCACCCTGAATGATTATATGCAAAGGCTGATATTTTTAAATTAATTTAAAGGTTACACTTTTGTTGTTTTTAGTATTGTTGTTGCTAAGTGATTGCTAAGGAAACTCTAATCCTCCCTCTGAGTTAGTGACTTTCCAAAAATCTCTACCTTCATCCAAACAAGGCACCCAAAGAGGTGTCCTGAGAATACTTGGTTACTTAAAGGCAAATATGAAAGCTTCAAAAATAAATGCCCTGCCAAGATTTCAGAGCTGCAAAAGGTTGTGCCTAGAACTGTCACATGTCAAAAATAATTACCAGGCAGAATGTGACTCACACATCTAGCGGGCACAATCAAAACTAATCCTTCCTGCCTTCATCTGTCTGGACAAGGCAGGGAGGAAAGCTGCCGAGCTCGGCGCCCTCAGGCCTCATGGATTTGGAGGGGGGCAGCTCTCAACCTCACATTGAAACTTACTCTCTAGCTTCTAAGGGTAATTTTATATACTGATCAATGTTGTTTTTATTTGTGTATTTGTTTTTATATATGTATAATTTTCACAAATGCACAGATTGTATCATATTCACTGGATGTTTTAACCTTTTCCATTAAAGTAAATATCATCTGATGCAAAAGAAATTAGACAAAACAAATGTAAATCTTAATTAACTATTATAACTGCAACCCAGATCAAGAGATAGAATCTTCTGGCAGCCACCCCAGAAATCCCTGCTGAACGCTCCATCCCAGATATTACCCCTCTCCTTCAAAAAATAATACTGCTGGGACTTTCAAGATAATCCCTTCTGTATGTTTCTTTATCATCTTATTGCTCACATGTGCATCCTTAGACACTATAGCCTGGTCATGTCCTTTTTCTTTTTAATTTGAAAAGTCTTCATTTCTTCTTATCATTGGCTCCCCCTCCATTCTTTTCTTTTCTGTATAGGTTATAAGAACCTAGAATGCTGTGTAAGGTTTGGGTTTTGTTTTTTTCTGTCTATTTTATCCCTTCTACTCCTCAATCTTTTCTCCCCAGCTTTGACCCACACTCCAGCACATCCCTCCTCTACTTGACACCAAGTAACTTGTGCTAACAACCAATGGTGTATCCTTTGGTGTTTTTCCCCATATTCATAAATGATATGCAATTGTAAACATTGACATATTTATACAAACTATCTTAGTCACAGCTACACTTACTAAACACATTATATTCCAAGCACCATTTAAAGTCTTTGCATTCACGTAGTTCATGACAACCCTATGAACTAGGTAATATTATTTTCTCCATTTAATGTCTGCTTCTTGGCAGCACAAAGCAGCTACTTTTAGTTCCCAGAGTCACATAGCCAGTAAGAGCTGTATTCAGTTCCAAACCCAGGTACTCTGGCTGTAGAAGTGAATAAACACAAGTACATACCCAGAATTATATTTTGTACAAAAGTAAGATTACATCACACATTCTTTATACAAAATATTGTGGGAATCCTGCAAAGTCAATGAGATCAAATTCATTCTCTTTGTTAGCAGTATAAGTTATGGATGTGCCAAATTCTAAATCAACAACTGACCTATTGATGTACCTTTACTTTTGTATCAATGTTTGCTCTATGAATAGAGCTACAAATAACGTCTTTGAACATACATGGTGAAGCAGTCAGAACTTCTATTTCTGGGAGATAGCTTCCCAAAAGTGCAATTTCTATGTTGTACCTTATGTGCACTTTTAATGCATGTAACTGTATTGTATTTATAGAAAGGGCTACAACTACTTCACATTTCATGAGAACAGCATGAGATATCAGATTCACTCATGTTCACCATCAGTAAGAATTCAACCTCTTTATTGTTTGTCCGTGTGATGGATAGGGAGTGTCATCTCCTTGCTTCTTAAGATAACATTTCCCTTTTGAGCAACTTTTCATTTGGGATTGTTGAGACTTGCCCTTCCAGGCATGGCTCGTCATATCTTTCACTGAGTTTTCTCTTGGGGATTCTTGTATTTAGGTATTTGCAAGCCTTTTTGTACATTAGCAATTCAATCCTTTGTCTACAGAGGGTTTCTCGATTATGTACTAGCAGATTAAATTCTGAAGGGGAGTGACTTGTACTCATTCAAAACAACAACTTAATTTCCTCTAAAGAGTTGATACATTTTGTTCTCTGGATAATGTGAAATGTATCGAAGATATTATATTTATTCAAGATCTTTATTCCCTGAACATGAAGAGAAGATAGTTAATTTATCTAAGAGGCAATGATTTGCAGAATGTTCCTGGGTCCACGTCCCTTTCTTGTGAACATTTTCAGGGTCAATGCACAGATGAGAGTGTTCCTGATGAGATCTTACAATGACCGATTTTGTAATAGAGAGTTGCCACATTTCACTGTGTAAAGAACTGTCCAGTTAATTAATACTTACCCCACAAGGTTCTGTCTTGGGTGTTTGAATTGTTTCCTATTAAATAAAGTCCATATTTCCAAGGAAAACTGTCCAGGTCCCTGTCTTAAATAGGTTTCCAGAAAAGTACAGCCTGAGATGAGGACTTGGGTGGATGTGGCTTATTTGGAAAGTGAGCTCTGGAAGCAGGAGTGAGAGAGCAGAGAGAGCCATGAAAAGAGGGAAGATGGTATCATTGAGCTGGTTACCACTGGAGGCACTTGGGCTAACCCCTCAGAACAACTGTGTGGAAAGCACCTCAGAGTTGCTGTCCTAAAGGAAGGGAGGCTGGAGTGCTTGTTCACCAACTCTTGCTCCCCTTGGCTTGGGTGGCCCCCAGGATTGCAAAGTCCCCTATACTTCAGGGACACTCCTGCACACATGTCAAGTGCACTCCTGAACTTTGGAGAGGCAGAACAGCAGGGAGACACTGAGGCACACAAGTGAAGTAGGGGGTTGCACATGGGTCACCATCCACCAGAGAGATACTAAAATGAGGAGGGCAAAAGGGTACGTGGGGTTACTCAAGGCACGAACAGTGACTGCTACCACCCTCTTCAGCGAGGCCTGTTCTGGCTTTCTGCAACATCTCCTTCTCCTTCTCAAAGATCTCTCTTTCCTGCTTCCACTGTCTAGATAATGTTTTTGCTCCCCCTGCAATGACTCTCATTTTAATCTGAATCTAAAATAATCCCACCATCTTTCAAAACCCAGCTTCAAATACTGCTTTTGGGAAGCAGCATAATGGCTTAGAGAATTTGGACTTTGGGTTCCAATGTAGGTACCCAGTCCAGCTCAGCCTCTTCTAGCTGCCTCAGAGCTGAAGAGCTAACTTAGGGTCTCAGAGAGGCAAATCCCCTCCCAGAGCACAGACACATAGGGTTCTGGCTCCACTAGAGCCTCTGCTGAAGACAAGACGTCCTCCTGTACCAAAGCTCTCTAGGAAACTAGTGCCCAGAATATTCTAGCCAGATGATCTCTGCTTTCATGGAAACAAGAAAATGCCTTCATAAAAGAAAGAAAAGAGGGCTGGAAAGAGCAAAACAGGCTTTGATAACTAGACAAAACCAGTCTCCTCCACAGTCCTTTAGCAAGGTCCTCTGTCCCCAAAACCCCTCCAAATGGCCTGTACATAATCCACTGTCCAGTCACTGTGGCCGGAGTCAAAGATATTTAATCACCCAATCCAAGCAACCACCCAATCTGCACTAAATGCTGGTTGCTTCCAGAACATAATGGAAGATACATTTTTTTTTCATCCACAGAAAAACAAATGAATGAGAGAGGCGGAAGTTTTAACCTTCACTCCAAAAGGGAAAATGTCTGGATTTGACACGCTGGAAATACGTCAGGTATGTGCCACTGGCCACACTGTGTAAATGTCATCTTCCACTCACCGCAGAGGATAAAATTGTACAACTGACACTACCTCTCAGCTTGAGAGTTATTCCCTGCAAAATGACAACAAATAATTTTATCATAAACAAGTCAGCACAAAAGTCCTCCCCTCCTAATTTAATTTTGGCAGAAATGACGCTAATCCTTTAATTATGAAGCATGTTTATCTGTCAAACTGACTTTCTGCTGAAAAGTACTTTGCTATCACAGGGATTGTTGATAAATATCTGCTCAGAGAATTTATAGCATTACAGAAAAATTCCCTTCAAAAAAAAAAAAAAAAAACAGCAGAGAGTGGAAAAGTTAATCCTTTTAAGAAAGAAAGTACCATACAGGCCTAGGCATCAACAGGTTCTGACCTTGTGCCAGCTTTTTGCTGCAGGAGCTGCAGACAAAGGCTGCTGGGAACAAGGTCTCAGCACTGAGCAGTCATGTAGTCAGCTACGAGGGTGAATTTCCAAAAGGGTGTTTGAAGAGGAACTGAATAGGGGCCACAAGTAAAGTGTCAGATTCAGCTGAGGAATGACCTGCCGAAGGCCTCAAGAAGAAGCACCTCATGGTAGGAGTAAGGCTCAGTGAAGGATCCTATATTATCCCTGGAAATGGGACAACTGGGTTTCTGGGGGAAATCAGGGGTCTGAGTCCTGGCCATGCCACTTGAGAGCTGCATGACGCTGGCCAAACCCCAGAACCATAAGACGGTTTCTAAATATAGGACTAGCAACCTCCACCTTACAAAACTATTGTGAAATTTAATGAGACTGTGTATATGAACATTTTACAAAGTGCAAAATGAATACATGATAGCAATAGAATATTACCAGGTTGCTCTGGTGGCCTATGTCTAGAGGTAATAGAAGCCCAGGTGAGTAATTTTATCTCATCTATCCTACCCCACTTCCCACCCCACCTGATTCCCCCAACTTCCATGGAAACTCCAATCATAAGCAAAAACTAAAATAAGTAAATCTTTCTAGTACTAGAGCCAGAAACAGACAGGTCAAGGGGATAGAATAAAATGACCAGAAAAAAAAGAAAAGATGAAGGCATTTCAGATCAGTGAGAAAAAAAGATGGAGTGGGGAAAACTGGTCAGGAAAAAAAAAAATAATTAATTCACTCACTTTTTGAATCAAGTTAACTTTAAATGGGTGGAAGACTTTGCCATAAAAATATTAAACAAGAAAAAGTGTGACTAAGCATACAATCTTACTGAGAATATTTAAGCATGATGAAAAAATATATCATTAAAGACATATTAATAAGTTCAACTGCAAAAATTGAAATTCACTATAGGAGGGATTGTGTGTGTGTGTGCGTGCACCATAACAGAAAATTAGTATAAAGAACCTTCTTTAGAATAAGAAAAAGCTGGATAGTCCAATAGCAAAAAAAAAAAAATCTCCAAAAGGTCTAAAGATACAGCCCAGAGAAAAAGAAATACAGAAACACAATTAATAACTGAAAGTGTTCAAACTCATGCATAATAATGAAATTCATATGAAAAGAGACATTAAATAACCACTTTTCACTTACCATTAGGAAACAAGTTGATTATATTTAGTCTTCTATAAGAGGATAGAAATACACTTTGAGGGGAAAATATAAGGAAAGCTACTTGGCAATATCTATCAAAAATTTTAAAACATATACCCAGCAATTGTATTTTCAGAAATGTACAAAAATTATATGAATAAGGCCAATGTTACTGCTATGTTTGCTTACAAAACAAACTCTGAAATTCCCATTAATTGGAGAATACTCAAATAAGGTAGGAAATATCACACAATGGAATATTGAGCAACTATAAAAGAAATGAAAGAGAACTATTTATAGTTATATGAAAAAAAATGCCCATGTATTATCAACTGAAAAAATCCTGCTTCAAGGAAGAGTGTGGTTCATTCAGGTAACATCAAAGTATATATATATAATATATACAGAATATGTAAGTATCCTTACAAGTGTGTAGAAAAGTCTATAATGGACACAGTGGGGAGTGAAATTTAGAGGAAGAAGGAGGGAAGAAAGACTCTAACTTAGTGACTTACTGCAATTTATATGCTGTGTGAATGTTTTTAACATTAACTTGTATTTTGTAATATAAAACGAGGGGAAATCACTGCCTTATTCTACATACACAAGCCCAAATAAGATTAAATGTAGAACCTTCTCTGACACAAACTAGATATACTTATGGTCCATCTTGACTATAAAGTACATGAGTTCTTTACTTGGGGACCTAGAGAATAATGAAATTGCTTAGTTAAGTTCTTAAAACCTCCAGAAAATTTCTAGCATGAATACATCTGGCCTGTAATTTTTCTCAGTTATAATTATTTCCTATTTTATCAATTTATTTATAAATAACTCCACCCCATTTCACAAAGAATTTGAGAGGCATTAAAATGTGTGTGGAGAGTTCTATAAGACTACAACAAGTGAGAAAATTAAGCAGAGTGGAACTATGAGAGGAAAAATAAATAAACAAAGTCATAAATTGTGTTCATAGGGGGGGAAAAAGTACTTGTAACACCTTGGTGTCTTCATACATTTGTGTGTCCTCACATCCCTGCAAGTGGAGAAACACAACAGCTCCATACAGTACCCATAAAATTAAAGCAAATCAATTTTCAGCAAGGGCATCAGGAGAATATAATGGTGAAAGGTCAGTCTCTTTAATACATGATACTGGCAAAACTGTATTTCTGCTTGCCAAAGAATGAAATTGGACTCTTCCACCATACACAAAAATCAACGCAAAATGGATAAAAGATTAAAAAAGAAAGAAAGAAAGAAAGAAAGAAAGACCAGAAACCATAAAACTAAAATAACAAGACCAGAAACTACAAATTCCTGGAAGAGAAAATAGGAGAAAAGCTTCTGGACATTGCCCTTGGCAATGATTTTTTTGGATATTACCCCAAAGACTCAGACCACAAAAGCCAAAATAAATAACTGGGACTACATCAAACTAGAAAGCTTCTGCACATCAAAAGAAACAATCAACAAAATAGAAGGGCAGCCTACAGATTAGAAAAAAAAAATTGCAAACCATAAATCTGTTAAGGCATTAATATACAATATTTATAAAGAACTCAATAGTGGAAAAACAATTAAGCAGATTAAAAAATGGGCAAATAACCTGAATAGTCATTTCTCTCAAAAGACAAAAGATAGCCAATGATACAAATATAAGAAAAGAGACTCAACATCATTAATCATCAGTAAAATCAAAACCACAATGAGATACTACCCCACACCTGTCAGGATGGCTGTTAACATGAAGTCAAAAGATAATAACATTTTTGAGGTTGTGGAGAAAAAGCAACTCAGCTACTCTGTTTCTGGAAATGTATTGATAGATTGGTGCAGCCATTATGGAAAACGGTATGAAAGTTCCTAAAGAAATCAAAAACAGAAATACCATACAACTCACCAAACTCTGTTGTGAAAATATACCTGAAGGAAATAAAACCATCAACTCAGAAAGATACCTGCACTCTCATGTTCATTACAGCATTTTGCATAATAGTTAAGATATGGAAATAGCTTAAATGTCTGTCAATGGACAAATGGATAAATACTGTGGTACATACACAGAGGGTGCAAAAAAATGTATACACATTTTTAAGAGATGTTATCTGTGTATTTTTCCATCTATACATATTTTTATTAAATCATAACTGTGTACATTACTGAAAGTACTATTTACTGCTCAAGTAAATAGTACCTAGCCATGCTACACAACATCCATTTCAGCTGCAATTTATACACTTTGGGGGAATGATTGACATTATTTCCAAAAAGATCTCCTAAAATGAGTATACCTTTTCTCGGCACCCCCAGTATACGATGGAATATTATTCAGCCTTAAAAAAGAATAAGGTCTTGTCATTTGCCATGACATAAATGAGCCTGAAGGAAAAAGAGGTAAGGGAAATAAGGCAGACACAGAAAGAAAAATATTTTTCATGATCTCAATTACATGTGGAAAACTTAAGAAAACAAATTCGAACATACAGAAATAGAGAATAAAACAGTGGTTAGCAGGTATGGGGTGGGGAGGAATAAGGAGATGTAGCTCAGAGGATACAAAGTAGCAGATATGTGGGATGAGCAAGTCTAGAGATCTAATGCCCAGATCTGTATTCCCTATAGTCTCCATGCTGGGCATTGTAGAAAACCAAACAGGAGGAAAATAGGGGAAGAAAAAAAACGAAGTTGAAAATAGTGTTAGTAGGAAAAAATTGCATGTTCTAACATCTTGATATCTCACTTCGAGTGTGCTAACATCTCAGCAAACAGGGGAACAACTATTCCAGACGTCACAGTGCCCATCAAATTAAAGCAAACCAGTTATTGAGGATGGTGATTTCCTGAGAGTAATGTCTCTTGGAGTCATCATAAGACAATATAATGATAATTAACAAGGTTCTCAAAAAAATGAATTTTATAGAGCAATATCTGTTGGGTTATGGAAAATAGAGAAAAAGATATATATTTTTCAAAGCAACAAAACAAACATTAACTTAAATACTTCTTGGTCATGGTGTGAAATTGTTGATCCCTAAAATCATAAAGAATGCTGATGGCAAAACAGTGTTTGCTACCCTGCTACTCCCAGTACTTAGCATTAGTGCCTGGCACACAGTAAGCATTCAAAAAACAATTTATAGAAGTCTTAAAATATGAACTTGGACCTCATATGGACATTCTAAAACTGTTTTCCATGATGCTTTTAAATCAATGACAAACTGTACTACTAAGCGGGAAAACACACAAAAGAAGCTTGAAATTTCTTTCAAAACATACTCCTTCCTTTCTCTACTTGCCCTAGGAGTTGGGAGGTGGGTGCAAAATTGTTAAAAGATAAGTTTTCTGGCTTGAGACCAGGAACGGTTCAAAAGGTGCTATTGTACAGCTGTCAGCTCAAGGAACTGCGCTGCAGGATTAATAAGAGTGATACGGGAAACTCATGATTTAATCAGCTGCAGACTCATTCCCCAATACCAACATGGAGAAGCATCCATCAGAGTGTCAGGTATGTGTTTCACAAAGGGAGGGGATGTTTAAGAATTGGGCAAAAGTTGAAGGTGGGAGCTGTCATTTTCCCTCATTCTTCTTGCGGGCAGGGAACTTCATACTGGTGGCAGCTGCGCCTCTCCACCATTAAAAATAAAGAAGTGGTTCCACCAAAAGACCCACCAAAGGGATCCCCCAGAAGAATGACATAAATTGACTTGATGTTCTCTTTTCTTCCTCTGGCCAGAAAACTCATTATATGACAATCAGGTGTTTTTGTGCTCTAAAGAACTAAGTTAGCATTCAACTATTAACCACTCGGCCTTTCCAACCAACCTGGAGGGCAGTGAACAAGCACATGAGTGTCTAACAGAGGCCTCCCGAAGAAAGGCAGAGGGAGGCATCGGAATGATGGGGTCACAGTCAGAGACTGGAAACCAGAGCGCCTAAAAGCAGCAAATCTCCACTGTGAACCAATCAATCCATCTCACCATCTCCAAAACACAAATGAGCTAGGAATGATGACGGGAAAGGTGAAAGTACCAAGCTGGCTTCTGTTAGTATGTCCTTGTAAATCAGTCACAAAAACTGTAGCACAAAAACTGAACTCCTGGTGACCAGTTGGTGAAACCAGGCTGTGTACCTTCACGTGCCCTTAGTCTGGAAGGAGACTACCCTCAATGCCAGCCATCCCCTCCCTAGAGGCTGAGAAGAGCGGGTGGGCTGGGCGGATAGAATCCACAAGCATTCACAAGCTTACTTATTCACTTTCCACATTCATGCTTCTTTCCTTCCCAGCTAGGTTGCAAATCCCTGCTGTCTCTTCTCTTTGCATATCTATTATCACAAAGAGTCTTGAAGAAGCTAAACATCACTCATAAATTGTTGATCTTGTCTAAGAAGTCACTTGAATATGTCAGACCACACTATCCAGACGAACTGAAGTAGAAATTTACCCTCTTTTTAAAGTCATCCAAAGAACAAAATTCCCATATTTTATTGTGTAATCCAATCCCAACCCTTGGACTGAAAGATCACAGTAGGGGGGCTAAGCAAGTGGGGGAGACTAAAGGTGGGTAAAGAATGTAATAAAAATTGACTTCCCTTTCCCCAGGAGATCAAAGCTTATGTGGTATCCCTTTACAGATGGAGAGAGTCAGCCACAAAAGATGGAGCTGAGGGAAGAACGGGGTGTCAGGGCAGGGCTGGGCCTGTAATGCAGCAGCTGAATGGGCAGTCCCAGGAATCTTGCTCCCAAATGGCCTCTTCCTCCCTCTACCTGAGACCTTAGCTCAGTTCTCTTTCCAGCCCACTGAGGTGTCAGTGCTACCAGACAATGTACAGACGGCCAAAAAAGGCCCTTCTGCCAACAGTATCTTTTGCTAGACATAAACACCTAGTTTCAAAGCTTGAAATTTATTAGCACCCAAATGATGTTTATTACCCTGCAGCTTATGATCCTGTCATGGATTCTATCAACCCAGGAGACTGCATTAGCTCATGTACCTAGGCATTTATGGCTCTAAATTGAGCCAGTATTCAAAGAGTTCTGAGGACAGATGGAGCTGATCTAACCACAGGTGGACAAACATCTCTGGAGCAGAAAGGCTCTGGTGCTGGCTGAAAGAACATCTGGGATGTGGGAGAGAATGCATAATAAATAATAAAGCAGGAATCTGCTCCACAGCTAGCAGCCAACCAGACGCCATAACTACAAGAAGCTAGCTAACCAAAGAGAAAAGCAACCAATGCCAGGCATGGTGGCTCACGCTTGTAATCCTAGTATGCTGGGAGGCCTAGGGGGGCAGATTGCCCTGAGCTTAGAGGTTCGAGACCAGCATGATCCAGAGTGAGACCCCATCTCTACCAAAAAATAGCTGGGCATTCTGGCAGGTGCCTGTAGTCCCAGCTACTTGGGAGGCTGAGGCTAGAGAATCACTTAAAAACCAAAGCGTTGGATGTTGCTATGAGCTATGACTCCACAATACTCTACTGAGGGCCAGAAAGTGAGACTCCATCTAAGAAAGAAAGAAAGAAAGAAAGAAAGAAAGAAAGAAAGAAAGAAAGAAAGAAAGAAAGAAAGAAAGAAAGAAAGAAAGAAAGAAAGAGAAGGAAGGAAGAGAAAATTTTTTTAAAAACTTCAAACTAAGAAGATTGAAAGCAAAATTTAAAAAAAAAAAAAAAGCAACCAAAAGATTAGATAGTATTATAACCAGCAAGGGGAAAGCAGCAAGATTTTTCACTGAAATAAAAATGCAAAAAAAGAAAAAATACATATCCCCTCAAAGTCCCAAGGCTGCAGATGCTAGTGTCATTGTGGAGAGAAGGGCACACTTTTATAGCGTTGGTGGGACTGCAAAGTAATGCAAGCCCTTTGGAAAGAAGTATGGAGAATCCTCAAAGGACTCAAAAGAGACTTTCCATTTAATCCCACATCCCCATTATTAGGCATCTACCCAGAAGAAGTAAATCATTTTACCATAAGGACATTTGTACTAGATTGTTTTTCACAGTTCAATTTACAATTGCCAAGATGTAGAAAGAAATCTAAGTTCCCATCAACCCAGAAATGGATTAACAAACTGTGGTATATGTACACCATGGTATACTATTCAGCCATAAAATAGATGAATACTTTACATATTTTGTATTAACCTGGATGGGGGTAGAACACATTCTTCTTAGTAAAGTATCTCAAGAATGGAAAAGCAAGTATCAGATGTACTCAATACAACTTGAAAGCCAGTAGATGATCTAATACACACCCACACAAGAGAAAAACTCAATTCAATACAAGATAGGGGAAGGAGGGGATATAGGGGAGGAGGTGAGGGATGGGTGTGCTCCCATCTAATGGGCACAATGTAAGGGTATATGGCACACCTCCTGGGTGCAGGACACAACAACAACAGGGACTTGACCTGACAAATGCAAACATTGTAACCTAATTGTTTGTACCCTCATATTAATCTGAAATAAAAGAAAAATGATAAAAAAATACATGTCAGTGGAATTTATTTCTACAAAATCTTTTTAAGTTATCTATGTAAGAGGAATGAATTTAATTGTGGAGGTTTGAAGTTTTTTTAAAAAACTAGAGATGTATGCATTTTAACATTTAACATTTTAGTATGATTTTAACGTGTGCAGTCTTAACTAGAATTCTTCAAGAGAAAATGAAAATGTAGCTCAACACTGAAGGTTATTCACTGGGCTTGACATTCAGGGGAAAAGAAAGAAGCAGAGGACTCAATGAAATTTATTGAAGTTATAAACCACCCAAAATATAGGTGAGATTAAAAAATACCAATCCCTTTAGTATGTTGTTATCGTCTTCTGCAGGGAGTTCTTAATTCTTGTTAACTTTGGTTCACTGCTATAAGAAAAATACAATGTGACAGTGACAAAGAAGACATTTAAATAATAAACGTTGGCCTTAATGTAGGGGTCCTACCTCTAAAATAGGAATATTTTATATTGGGGATCTGTCAGACAGCACTTTCAGAGAAAGACTTCTAGATTTATGTTCTGGGCCTTCTCCCTACGTGATGTGTGTCCAAGTCTCTTAATTGGCCTTGCATTAGTTTGCCTATATGTGGTTACCATTGTTGTAGTTCATAGGAAGTTGGTTTGAGGTTTTCGTTAATTCTGGAGCTATATTAAAGTACTGTTTGTTTTTTTAAGAAATCTACTTTTGCTCTGCTATCCTGCCCCAAACTTATCCTATGCCCAGCTACTGACAAATGAATAAACAAATGATACTTATTAAAAAGGTTCTCTTTATACTTTCTCTTACAGATTTTCATCTGCAAAATTTCAACAATAGTAACAACTACTACATCTGAATGTTATAGGATTAGGACAAGTAGCAAGATAGATCCAATATCCATTTTTTGGATCAGCATAAGGCAGATTGCCAGACTGCTAGTCTATATATCATCTGCAATTTGTCAATTTTTTCAAATCTCTACTTTCCATTTTAAAGCATTATTGTGGACGGAATTAATTAACCACCAGGGTGATGAGAAAGAACTTTCGTTTTGGTATAAAATCTGGAGTCAGTCAGATTTTTGGTGAAGTAAAATTGGATGATTCTCTAAATACAATAAAACCTTCATAGTGGACCATGTATTTACATTAACAACCTCCTTACATTGACCTAATTTTCATAGACTGGACATGCATCATGTGCACTAAGGCCTTATTCCTTATGTTGACCATCTCCATATGCTGACCAGTTCGTTATAGTCCTGTGGTTGACCAACTGACAGATGTTCTATGGTAGTTCAGAGGAAAGGATGTCCATTGCCTTCAGAATCTAGATAATTGGCCATGGTTGCCAGCAGGTTGTTGCATGCCCATGGGGTGCATATCCAAGTGAAAAGATATTCTTAGTCTTTGCCCTTAGACAACTAAAGAGGATATCTACCCAGAGCCATTGAATTACCTCACCTGTGATCCTGATGCTCTCTACCTTTCTGTTCTAGTGAAGACCTGGCCTTGAGTTTCCCAGTACAATGCTGGCCCCTTTCAGGGACCCACAGAGTCCTCTAGAAGAAGAGGAAGGCTCCCAGAGCTGGGTTATGAGCCAAGCTGGGGAAACCAGGTTCTCCTGGGTGGAACTCTGGGAGCAACCACAGTATGCCTGTGGCAAAGCTCTTAACCTATTTGTGTCTACATCTCCCATTTATAAATGGGGTAATTATAACCTCCCTGGCTTATATGGCTCTTGGAAAGCTCCATTACACTTTGTAAATCACTTTAAAGATGGAAGGGATTGCCTGTTACCCTGGCAAGTGGAAAAGCTCTGGCCTGAGTTTTCTCTCCCCGTTTCCAGGCAGGTGGCTTCACCTTAAAGTCCAGACAGTAACTCTCTTTCTAGCCCCTTTTCCTACCATCACTGAATACCCAGAGCAAAACATATTAACCCTTTTACTAAATTTCTGCATTCTCAGGTCTATATATTTTCATTACAACTTAGAAAGTATTAATAATTTTGGATGTGATAACTTAAAATTAACATCTTCGTAAAAATCCCACAAAGGCTGTGGAATTATCAGTGATAATTATTTCCACATCCATCCACATCCATTGTCCATGTTATGTCCAAGGATATATGTCTATGAATTCAAAAACAAATGAATCTTGAATACTATCTCTGTGCCTAATGCCTAAATCAGTTAACTTTCTTTAAAAAAGTAAAAATCACACATATACACAAATATGTGCCCACAGATATAGAATAAACTCATAAGTACATTCTCATTTGTTAAAAAATGCATATTTTTTAAAAACCCACTTGGGTATTAAAAATGTCTTACAAGAACCACATTTTTAGGGATACATTACTTTGGCAGCTTTTTAAGAAATTTAAACACATGAATTTTCTAAAAATAAACTTCTCTGAAAACCATTTTAACTTAAATGGTTATCAGTAGGGTGGTAGTTACATAAATTATGGTACATTCAGTTTGCGTATGTATACATACACACAGAGAATGAAATTCTAGATGTTTTTAATTCAAAAAATGTAAAATAGTGCTTACCATAGTTTATCACTTATGTTTTTTAAAAATATATATAATATGATGTATATAATGTGAAAAATGAAATAATATTATAAACCACAATATATAATAAAAGATATATATTTACATACATAAAATAGTAAAGAGACAGACTATTTCTGGAAGAATATAGAGGAAAAACCAGTAACAGTTACTTCTGAAATGATACACTAGGGAAATTAGACTAAAGGCTGTAGACAAAAGTCTCTCTCTGGGATTGTTTAGTATTGTTTTAACCAAAGAATGTGCCACTGTTTTAATTTTAAAATGTGCATAACATGAATATATTTTGTTATGCACCTGGCATCCTATGGTAGTTTATCTTGAAAGTATAATTGTTTAACAGTATATACTATAAAGAAAAATTTCAACTACTGGATAGTAAACTGGTGTCAATGTAATTTTAAATTACCTCCTACTCCAGAATGAATAGACTATAAAATAGCACCTCAGATGTGCCAAAGTGAATTACAAAACTACTTATGTTAGCATAAAAAGATACAGACACCAATTAATGGGGAGATGAAATATTTGTCCCCCGTTGTAAGGTGAGCACTCTTATGGCTTGCTTTATATTCCTCTCCTGGAATTAATCCCCTGTGGACAAGAAAAAGGCCTTATTTATCTCATTTCCCCCAAAAGTCTAGCTCAATACCTCCAATTAACAGGTGTTCAAAAAATATTTACCAAACAAATAAATAAACTGAATTCACAACATGACTTTTTTTATCTTTTAAGATTTGTTTCTTTAATGTTGAATATTTCAAAACCTTTAATAAATAATTGCACATCATAAATTCAATGAAGCAAATTTTCTACACAGCATTTCCCAAACGTGTGTCACTATGAAAAGAAAAACATTTTCTCCACAAAGTCTAGTTAGTTAAAAGACTATTTTTACTAGAGAACTAAAAAGTGGAACCGTTCATTGGCTTTTACTTTACATTTCACTGTGTCCCAAACTCAAAGGCAGCAGAGGCCCTGAGCATCCAGTAAGTATTCTGGGATTCTTACATTTCCCATTTTTTCTTGTTGTTGAGGCGGGGATGCAGGATTGCATCTGGCAAACAGGAAGATGAGAGGCAGCCATGTGCTATTTTCATTCCAAGGCGCTTGGAGACAGGGAGTCTTCTCCACCCTTCTCACTGATTGCTAGAACAACTCTGGAAGTGAAGTGTGGAAATGTTGACCCTGCAAGTTAAAGGGAAACCCCAACACACAACGTTGAATTCACGTCAGAGTTCATGATAAGTGAGAAAGACACTTTTTGTGTGCTAAGCCACTGAGATTTTAGAGTTATTTATAATAAAAGTATAACTTAACCTGACTTAGTATAACTTAACTAACCAAATGTATAAGTTAATTATCATGGCATATCCTCATATAAAAGTATAAAAATACTTTATACATATAAAAGTATAACTTAACCTGACTAAAAGTATAACTTAACTAACCAAATGTATAAGTTAATTATCATGGCATATCCTCATATAAAAACTATACAGTGAATGCCTACTATGTATCAGATATGATATTTGAGGCATCTTGTGAAAGTATTAATATATAACAAAAGTGAGGAGAGAAAGAAACCATATGTGTAGAAGGGAAAGTGAAGCAGTGAACCACCTCAGTCACTTGAAGGAAAAATGCTGAAACTGGTGCTTTTTGTCTTTGAAGCCTACTAATTATTTCAGGAGAATTTGTCCAATTTTAAGCTTGCTTAAGTATAAAGAATGCAAATTTGCCCAACATTAGCTACTGTTTTACTGTGTCTGAATTACTCCATACTTTCTTAAAGACCCAAAGCTTTCTCTGTAAGATTAGGAATAAATATGTCCCCAAATACCACATATATCTGTTCTCCTGTTACAGCTATAAAGAATTCTTAGTTGTTTGTTTGTTTGTTTGTTTGTTTTCTTTTTGCAGTTTTTGGCAGGGGCTGGGTTTGAACCCGTCACCTCTGGTATATGGGACCGGCACCCTACTCCTTTGAGCCACAGGCACTGCCCAAGAATGCTTAGATTTAAAAAAAACTGCATATCCAAAAGAGTAAGCTGCAAGAGGCCCAATAAATACCAGAAATTGTCACCAGGCCTTTTCTGTCAATGCTGTCATGACTTTGTCATCATTAAGACAGTCTCTATATGAATTTTCTGGATTGGGGCTACTTAACAGATGAGAGCCCTTTATAGGTTCATAATCTTCAATGAAAGAAATACATGAGATGAAATTCCATTGCAATGCTATACTTTGAGTTAATATCAGTAACAGCCTTTGTGATATGGTAAATTAGGGAAGAAGAAAAATGTTGGGAGATCGTAGAGGAGGCCTGTTCATGCACTGCTCATTTGGGGTGGTGGAAAATCAGGATAATAGGAGCTACTCAGCGTCTCACCTCTCTGAATCCCCAGGATCGCTTTTTAAATATCTGCAGGATTTAGACAATCATAATGATCCGAAGAGTCTGGAATTCCAACACAGGCAACCAGACAAACCCCACGTTGTGGGAAAACAAAGTCCTTCATTAATTTTCTGTCAAATGCTCTAATCAGCTGCAGGGCTGCTTGATCAAATATTCACAGCCCCAAAATTCTTTGCCTGTCCCTCCATTCCTCCTGCACTTCCTCCCACTAAAAGCAGAGAGCATTTTTCAAGAGTTGTTTGGGGAATGTTGTTCCCTGCTCTCTGTGTACTGGCAGGATTTAACCTCAAGTTTACAGAACTCCTGGGACTTTTCATGACAACTACAATGATAGTCCAATTTGAAATCTGGTGTGCTGGGCAAGAAAACCACAGCCTCTGTCTAGACCCTTGATCAGCCAGGCCCTGCCTTTGCAGGATAAGCTCTTCAGAGAAAAAGGCCCGGGTCAGAGTAAGCTGTTGCAACTTGGCTCTTCTGGGTGAATCTCACATGGACCAGGATGGGTCTGGCCCAAAGCAAGCTCTGGATACTCACTCTCTCTTGATCACTTCCATTTATACCTCATTTGTAACTTATTCAACATTGTGTTAAGGCCCCCACTGAGGCAGGTAACTAGATTCTTTTCTGGCTGAATCATAGATGGCTGCTCAGTTCTCCATAACCATTAGCTTGCTTCTTTTTCTTTTTCTTTCTTTGAAAAACAGTCTTTGGTTATTTTGCAATTGTCCTTTTCTTTATTAAATATTTATTCAAATTACAAAAATAATAAAAGCACATCACCACAAGATGTATAAAGGAAAAGCAATGTGCCTGTGCACCTAGGCTCACATACAAGTGCACAAGCACACATAAATACAAAGGACACACATACATATATGTCAGTGGGAAGAGCCACAGGTTCATGGTTGGTCGATTGGATAGCTTAATTTTACAAAAGATAGCGGGCATTGTGGTGGGCACCTGTAATCTTAGCTACTTGGGAGGCTAAGGCAAGAGAATCACTTAAGCCCAAGAGTTTGAGGTTGCTGTGAGCTGTGACACCATGGCACTCTACCCAGGACAACAGCTTGAGACTCTGTCTCAAAAAAAAAAAAAAAAAAAAATTACAAACTAAAATAACACTACCACCATTACTCTGATATTTTCTTTTGTTGTTTTTTTTTTTTACTACATAACAGCTGTCAAGCCAGTAGATCAAGAACTAACTCTTTATTCCCATTTCTTTGTACATATATTCTAATTTTACATAAGTGGAATTATATAATATTTAGTGGGGATCTGCTTAGTGTAGGCTTTTTTGCTTTTTCTTTTTTGTTTACTCTCATTTTCCCTATCCCATGCCCATAAGCTAATCTATAGTATTTGTTTCTATGTTCATATCATCATGGAAATATACACATTCACATGTATCTCTATATAAAATTTTATCGGTTCATGTTTATTTTACAAATTGAATCATTTGGTCATTTTATAGACATTTCTTTGCATTCTTTTTTTCTTATTCAGCAATACTTTGTCAACTATGACAGCTCTAAGCCATTATTGCCAATGTCTAAAAACATACCTTGGTGAGGCAATGCCAATTATTTCACAAACCATTCCCATCTAGCTCTTTGTTTCCTACTTACGTTTGTTCGTGGTTTTGGTTTTTTGCCTTTACCAACAATGTTTCAATGAATGTCCTTGTAAATAGAACTTTCCACACTGATGCTTTCATTTCTAAGGAATACAGTCACAGGATTGGACTACTAGGTTGAAAAGCATGTGCATTTATTAATTTGAAGAGATCAGTTTAAGGCTAAATTTACTAGAGGTTGCCTGGCTGTTTTTCATATAACAATTCACCTTTCTGGCTATTATGAATGAGAGTGCCTTTTACCCTGTATCCCCACAAGAAATGGATATTTGTCTTTAAATTTCACCAATATTTCTTTTTTACTTAAATCTGAATTGTCCTAATTACCAGTGGGTCTGAGCATCTTTTCATAACTCTTTTCATCATGTTGAGTCATTCATCTATGAATTGCTAATATTTTTACTGGGTTGTCTTTTCCTACATTGGCTCCTGAGTGATATACCTACAAGGGAAGCAGAAGGTAGGTAGAATTCAAGAATAACTGAAAGGAAAGTGTACAACTGGAAAGAGCTAGGAAATAGGGGTATCAGTCAGTTTTGCCAAAACGCAACTAGAAGGGAGTTCCTCCTTACACTTTGGTCTGTGAGTGGGCTTTCGGGCACTATTCCTTTTCAGCAGTAAATGAAGCAGACTCTCCTAAGAGCTTAAGTGTTGAGTTGGTCTCAATTGTAGAGGAGCAGTCTTGTGAGAGGAAAGGAGAAGAAAGGGGAAGGAAGATGCAGTGAGTTCCTGCCTTTGGCCAGATACCAGAATAAGCATTTTATAGATATATTCTCATTTATACCATGTAATGAACCTACAAGATGAAAGAGGTTCTTACCTCCATAGAGATGCAAAAACAGAGCCTCAAAGACGCCAAGTAACTTTTCTATCATTCAGTTGGTGAGGAATGAGCCTAAGAGCACAGCCCAGGTCTGTCTGACTCCCACAGCTATGCTTTCCAGCCAAAATGAAAATGCCAGTGGGAAGCTGAGAAATGCTCCATGGCCTGCACAGAGCCAGGCAGATGCAAGTTTTCATCGGCATCCTGAAAAGCCCTGTTTACAGCTTGGAGTCCTTCTCCCTGAATACCTCTGTTCTCTTAGTGAACACCACCCTCATATGCCCAGCCAACTCTAATTTGGCATCTTAGTTCCACATGGTGTTTTTGGCTTGCAATAATTATTAAGACTCTCTTGTGAATTAATTCTCCTTAGAGTGAGTGTTTCCAAAATCACCAAGATCAACAAATTAAAAATAAATATTCACGTTGTCATAGACTAAGTATTTCAGTTTCTGAACAGCTGATAATTACTATCAAATTTATTATTTACCAGTTACCATTATGCCCTGTGTTCTTGAATTGAAATATAGCTTATGCAACAAGAGAAATGTCAGACATCTGTCCAAATGATTGTCCTTGGAATAACAGCTTCAGATACCAATTTAGATATGTCATCTATTAAGAATTTCAAGGGCTTACTGGAAGGGTTTGCTGAGTAATGAATGTTTTTCTCCTTTTACAGTTTAACAATTCCTTCACTAATCAGTACCACTGCTCTTATCTCCTCTCTAATCCAGACTCTTCCTATTACAGAAATCCATTGAAATTTCATTCCAAAATAAAAACCAATTGCTTAAGATTAATTCTCCATTTGGGCTCCAGGAGATAATCTTAATATACAAAGTGTCCTTGGATTTTTCCATGAAGTGATTAATTGTGCAAGATACAAATTATTACTCATAACATGGAAGTTATCAGCACTGTACCAGAGAAGACACAAAGCAGCCCATCCAGCCTGTGTCTAAAGGTTCTAAGTGGCAGACGCCCGGTTGAAACATCTACTTTGACTTCTCATTTTATTGTCAAGCCTTATTACATAAAGGTGATTTGTGTTTCACACTAATTAGCTAAGAGGTTCAGACATTAATCCACCATCCAGTAAGCATCCCTTTGCCATGAGGGAGTTTTTGAAAAAGACCAGTTCTGCCTTTGTTGCTATTGAATTTATCAGAGTAAGAAAAGAGATATGACATGCTCTTCAATGCTGGCTAAAAACATTCATACTCTGTGCTTCTTTACAGAGTTTTCCTCTTGATTCCCTGTGTTCCTTGTGGGTATATCATTCAAAAGCAAAGAAAGTGAGGAATACCACATGGAGAACTTCAATAAGAAGGAAGCTGTGTATATCTGATAAAGGACTTATATCAAAAATACATAAAGATGTCTTACAACACAATAATAAAAACATGCGACTGTAATATTGGCAATAAATATTTTTCCAAGGAAAATATACAAATAGCCAATAAGCACATGAAAAGATGCTTGACATTAATCACTAGGGAAATACAAATCAAAATCATAAGTAGATGCAACTTGACATCTACTAGGATGGCTAGAATCAAAGTTAGATAAGGTTGAGTATTTGTAAAGATGCAAGAAATTAAAACCTTCATACACTGGTTGCGAGAATGTAAAATATTGCTTTGGAAAACAGTCTGACAGTTCCTCTAAAAGTTAAACCATATGAGCCAGAAATTCCATTCCCAGGTATATACCTAAAAAAAATGAAAATATATGTCCACACAAAAATGTGCAGTAGATGCTTATAACAATATTGTTTATACTAGCCCCATGGATAAATATATTGTGAAAATGAAATATTATTCAGCTTTTAAAAGGAATGAAAAACTGATACATGCTACAACATGAATGAACCACAAAAACAACATGCAAAGTGAAAGGAGACAGTCACAAAAGACCCCATATTATACAATTCCATTAATATAAATGTCATTACCAGGAAATGTGTAGAGACAGAAAGTAAATTGGAGGTTTCTTCAGGAAGAAGAGTAAGAGGGGGAGAGAAACAGAGTGAGGATAGCTGAAGCCATGGGATTTTGAGGTGATGAAAATGTTCTAAAATTGACTTTGGTGATGGTTGCCCATGTGGTATGTGAATTATATCTTAATACAGCTGTCTTTTTTAAAAAGGAAATAAAAAGGAAGCTGCAAGTATAAGGAATACTTGACAGCAGCTAAAAGTAGGAGTGAACTTGCAGGGAGCTATAGGAAGCATGAGACTAGATGTGAAAAACTCTTGGCCCCATCCAATCCCAACTTAGTAAATCAGATGAGCAGCATAAGATCCCAGCTGGCATGACAGCGACAGAGCCTCTTCTCTCATTTAATCACACAACAAATATTTATTGACCATCCTCCATGTGCAAAGTTATATTCTAAGAAATTAAGATACAGCCATGAGGAATTCTTTATTGTTAAAAAAGAAAAAAGATCTCTGGTTTCCAGTCCAGTATGTAAGAAGCTTGAAAGTCACTATGCCATCCTAACAAAGTAAAAAGTAGAACAAACTGAAAAATTAATAACCTTTCTCAGGTCCATAGAGAAGTGAGGTCACAGAGCAAACTGCTGCCCCCATAACTGGAGGGGTAGAGATGTGAATACAAAAATCATAACTTACTACAGAAGAAAGGAAAACTCCTTGGGAATCAATGCCAGGGTAGGAAAACATGAACTATAATTAACAAATTGCTGGAGGCTCAATGTGGACAAGTCTGAAAGATTAAAAACTCTAGGGGACCCAATCATAGGGGAAACCCCACACTTCTGTGAGTTTTACCTCTTGGTGCTCTATCGGGTTCTCATAATAAATATTGTTTTTAAAAAAAAACTCATTGTTCTGCAGGGAAGAGGAAAAAATGAATTATTTTGAAATACACCAGACAACTCTTTTCTAACTAGGTCTAACCTCAGGTGAAATTATTTAACTAGGTGCTATTTAACCAGCTGGAGTTTTACCATAGCCTAACTGACATGGGGGAAGAGAAATATCAACACTCTACTCCAGCTCCCTCTAGCCATCCTGTTTTACTTTTGGTGGGGCAAGAGGACAAATAACTGAGAAGGATATATATACCCTTCACAGTCCAGAGTCATACGCTACTGGAAAAGGAAGACCTAAGCATAAGACTATAGAAACGCTTCCTCTCCTTCATATCGTACTGTTACATTACAAAAGACCTATTTCTTGCAGTTCCATTTACCCAGTTCATCATGTCTGGAGGCAAAGAAAAAATTACCAGACATACAGAAAAGCAAAAGCACATTTTGAAAAGACAAAGCAAGCATCAAAATCAGACTCATGGCAGGGATGTTGGAATGATCAGACTGGGAATTTAAAACAACTGTGATTAATGTTATAAGGGTTCTATGGATAAAGTAGACAACATGCAAAAATAGATGGGCAATAGAAACAGAGACAAAAATTCTAAGAAAAAATACAAAAATAAAATAAGAATGCCTTTGAATGGGTGGCATCTGTGGCTCAGTGGGTATGGCGCTGGCCCCATATACTGAGGGTGGTGGGTTTGAACCCAGCCCCAGCCAAACTGCAACAAAAAATAGCAGGGCATTATAGCAGGCACCTGTAATCCCGGCTACTCAGGAGGCTGAGGCAAGAGAATCACCTAAGCCAAGGAGTTGGAGGTTGCTGTGAGCTGTGACACCACGTCACTCTACCAAGGGCGATAAAGTGAGACTCTGTCTCCAAAAAAAAAAGCCTTTGATAGACTCATTAGTAGAGTAAACATAGCCAAGAAAAATATTCCTAAGATTGAGGCTTCTCAATAGAAACCTCCAAAACTGTAAAGCAAAGAGAAAAAAGACTGAAAAAATAAAACTGAATATCCAAGGACTGTGGCACAACTACAAAATGTGTAACATAAACATAATGAGAATATCAGAAGGAGAAGAAATATTCAAAACAACAATAATTAAGAATTTCCTAGATTATCATCAGATCTAAGAAGCTCAAAGAACACCAAGCAGGATAAATGTCCCCCCAAAACTATGCCTGTGCAAGGCAGGCAGGCTGAATTCCTCACAGATCTTCTAACTCAGGGTAAAGGGCCCAGACAAGGGAATATCTATGTGACTACCCCTACGTGGGGATTCAGCAGTGCAGGAGGGCTAGGGCCCTTAGATTCTTGATCAGTAGTTTAAATTAGGGAAGTTTGGATAGCTCAAAAGGACGAAACTTGTTTTCCTCCTTCTCTTCTCCCTGTATACTTTATCTGGCCATTTCAGATGTTCAATTACCCTATGTCCCTGCTTACCCAACTGCTGCCCTTTCCCCAATCTTCCTGGGGGCCTTGACTCCCCTTTCCTTTATATTTAACTGCTGTGCATTCTTGTACATTTACTCTGTTGCTGTGCTCAATAAAAGACCCTTGAAAAGCAGGACCAGCACTGCACTGCCTTGAGCTGCCAGGAGGCACAGAAGACTGTGTATGCCTCCTCAGTCTCTCAGGCTTTTACGAACTAAGTTTGTATGAAAACCTCATGTTTTTTCTAGCACCATCTCCCTTGCCGACCACTATCCCAGGTTGAGGTCCATGAGAACCCTGACGAACACCTATGTATATTATTTTCAAACTATAGAAAATCAAAGAATTCCTTAAAGAAGCTGGGGGGGGGGCACTTTATCCACAGAGAAGCAAAGATAAGAATTACATCCTATTTCTCCTCAGAAATCATGCAAGCAAGAGCAGAGAGAAATATTTAAAGAATAGAGAAATAAAGACACCAACCTAGAATTCTGAACCCTGTGAAAATCTCCTTCAAAAGTCAAGGAGACATAAAGGCTTTCTCCGACCAAAAAAAAAAAAGAAAGAAAATGAGGAAATCTGTTGCCAATAGGCCTGCTGGCAAAAACTATTTTTAAAAAGTACTTTTAAATTTTTTTTAGAGAGTAGGAAAATAATATAAGTCAGAAACTTGGTTCTACATAAAGAAAGAGCACTGAAGAAGGAATAAGAAATAAGTAAAAGTAAATATTTTAATTTTCTTATTCTTAATTAATCTAACACATCACTGTTTGTTCACAATAATAGTAGTAATTGTATATCTACTTACATGTGTATGTGTTTATGTATAAGTGAAATGAATGGCAGCAATAATATCAGGGATGAGAGGGAGGAATTGGAATTCTTTATTATTATTTATTAGTTTATTCTTAGGAAAAAACAGACAAATAGATCAATGGAATAGAATAGAGAGCCCATAAATAGGTCGACACAAATATAGTCAAATGATCTTTGACTGAGGAGTAAAGATAATACAATGCAGCAATATTGTCTTCTGCATATCCACATGCAAAAAAAAAAAATTAATCAAGACACAGGCTTTACATCCTTCACAAAAATTAACTCAAATGATCACGAACCTAAACATAAACCACAAAAGTATAAAACTCCTAGAAGATAGCATAGGGGATAACTTAGGGTATGGCAATGCAACACCAAAGACACAGGCCATGAAAGAAAGAATCGATACGCTGGACTCTGTTTAAACTGCAAACACTTCTGCTGTGCAAAAGGTACTGTCAAGAAAACAAAAAGACAAGCCACAAACGGAGGGAAAATAGTTGTGAAAGACATACCTGATAAAGGACTATTATCCAAAGTTTACAAAGTCTTGAAATTCAATAATAAGAAAACAAACAACCTGATTTTAAAAATAGGCCAAAGACCTTAACATACACATCATCAAAGAAGACTTTAAATGGCAAATAAGAATAAATATGAAAATATGGGGGCGTCACCTGTGACTCAAAGGAGTAGGGCGCCAGCCCCAAATGCTGGAGGTGGCGGGTTCAAACCCAGCCCCATGGCTCGGCTCCTGTGGCTCAAGTGGCTAAGGCATCAGCCACATACACCTAAGGTGGCGGGTTCAAATCCAGCCCGGGCCTGCCAAACAACAATGACAGCTGCAACCAAAAACAGCTGGGCATTGTGATGGGCACCTGTGGTCCCAGCTACTTGGAAGGCTGAGGCAGGAGACTTGCTTGAGCCCAAGAGTTCGAGGTTGCTGTGAGCTGTGATGCCACAGCACTCTACCCAGGCTTGAGGCTCTGTCTCAAAAAAAAAAAAAAAGAATATGAAAAGATGCTCAAATCATGTGTGGTTAGGGAATTTTGAATTAAAATAACAAACAATGAGATACCTATGAGAATGCCTACAGTCCAAAACATTGACAATACTAAATAGTGGCAAGGATACAGAGCAACAGGAAATGCAAAATGGTACAGCCACTTTGGAAGACAGGTAGTTTCTTACAAAACTAAACATACTGTTACCATCCAGCAATCACCCCTTTTAGTATTTATCTAACAAAGTTAAAGCTTTATGTACACACAAAAATCTACATACAGATACTTATAGCAGCTTTACTCATAAAAGCTAAAATTTAGAGACAACCTGGCTGAACTTCAATAGATGAATGGATAAACTGTGACACATCCAGACAATGGAATATTATTCGGTGCCAAAAAAAAAAAAAATACACATACATGAGTTATCAATCAATGAAAAGCCATGGAGGAAACTTAAATGCATTCTAAGCCAGTTTTAAAAAGCTACGTTGTCTGCCTCCAAATATATGGCATTTTTGAAAAGGCAAAATTATGAAAACACTGAAAAGATGAATGGCTGGCAGGGGGGTGGGGAAAGAAGGGATGAACAGGTAGAGCACAGGGCATTCCTTAGAGCAGTGAGGGTATTCTGGATGATACTACAACGTTGGATATGTGTCATCACGCATTTCTCAGAACTGGCCAAATGTACACCACCTTACGGACTTAGGGCTTAGGGTGATTATAACATCAGTGTAGGCTCGTGGGTTGTAACAAATGCAGTACTCTGGCTGCATAATGGAGGAAACCGGGCACAGGGGCTGTGGGAACTTTGTATCTCAAGCTCAGTATTGCTGTGAACCCAACACTGCTCCTAATTTTTAAGCATATTAAATTTTAAAAATACATTGCACACAAATGTATATTATACACATAATATATATGTTTGTATGTGTTTTCACCAGGATAGCAAAGAGTATAGAAAGATAAATCCTGGGCTTTCACCATTGTTTACTCTAGAAGTCAAGGGAGCGTGCTATGTGTGTTGAGGGAAGTGATTTCCTTTTTCTTTGTACATATTTACATTGCTTCATTTGTGACAGCAAGCTTAGGTTACTTTCACAAACAGTAAGCATAATTGAGGATTACAAATAAGAAAAAGAGCATTAGGGAAGTGCCTGTGGAACTGAATCCATGATTCAGGTTCATGATTTATTATCTACAAATTTTGTTTCTCGAGCAACTTTACGGGTTGACTGTCTAGACGTGAACACCCAACATACACTAAGGAAGTTGTGCAGAAATGGGAATTAACTGTGGGACTGTCTCAATAGCTGCTGAAAAGGAAACAATAAAAATAGTTTCTTAACATTCATGATAAGACTACTGTATAACGATTGATCACTTGACGTCATTAAACCAAGTGCCTTTTGTGTAAGTTTCTGGGGACAAAGAAGTCTAGACTTCTTTCATGTGCAACTTGAAATATGAGATAGGAAATCAACAAGGATAACATTTTAGTATATTGGTTTTATTCAATGGATTCTCCTTGTTCTCCCTAACTCCCAAACTAAATACCAGACATTTGCTTCAAGTCTGGAAAAGACTTGAGAGCCCACCATAAAAAAAAAAAAATTACTCTATGTGTCTCCTTCTCCCAACTGCCCACAAAGGTGGCAGTATCATAACTTAAAATGCAGTGTAGGACCATGGTTAAAGGCACAATCTCTGGGCACAAAATTCCTGCATCCAAACTCAGCTCTGCCATTCAGTGACTCGAACAACTCACTCAGCCTCCATGTGCAATCAGTTTCCCCATCTACAAAGCAGGATCATAATAAAAATCACCTCTAGGAATTATTATGGAGATTAAATGTATTGATATAGATGAAGAATCTAAACTTGTGCCTGGCATTAAACCATAAAAGATTTTGTACATTAAAAACTTTTGGCACACTTTTCCAAAACTAGATATATTACAAAATATAAGGGGATATTTTCTCTCATTCACTGAACACACAGGTTCTGATTGAGTGCGTCTTGCCTGCCAGGCATTGTGGTAACCATCCAGAATAATGAAGAAATGAATCAATCAATCTCATAATCTCTGTGCTGAATGGCCCACTGCACATTCCACAATGTGTATAGAATATCCTGTTTAACCACTGTCTCTTCTCAAAGTACAGGACAAATGGAAGCCGTCATTAGAATATAATTAGTGTAGAAGAATACACAAGCCAGAAATAGGACTGCTCCAGCTGGAGCCTCAAGGAGGAATACCACTAATAGGAGTGTGGCCACAGGGCTTAACACCCCAACTCACATTTGTGGTGTGACCATAAATTATTGAGTCTAGAACCACAGTCCAAAGCAGAAGTTTTATTCTGTTACCTTATGAGTTTAGTGAGGTCCATCAATGCCTGGTCAAGTTTAGAGCGCTGTGTCCAGGTAACCATGCTAATCCACCCTGACCTACAAGCACAGGCCTGAAAGAAATGAGGGCTGACCTAGAAAGAACTAGAAGACAGGTCTAACAGAAAGAATGCTAAACCATGTGTTGCTTTTTCTTTATTTTTTCCCCTTCAATTTCATGCTACAAAAAGGAGGACTCTTCCTGGTTTATGATTTGTAACCAGTTGGGTAGGCAAAGAGAGAGATGAATGCTCACTGACCATTGAAAACTATGTCATCAGCAGCATTTCTGCAGCTCAATAATTGCCCCAAATCTGTGAGGCTGCACGCAGTAGCTTTTGAAGCTGTCTGTGGTTTCGATGAGATTTGACAGCAATGCAGCAGGCTCTAAATAGTGCCATGCTCAGTGTACCTCAAAAGCATGACAGCCATTCCATTCATTCCTCCATTTATTCATTCCACAGTTACAACCCTTTCCTTGTGCCTGATGCTATAGTAAAAACCAGTATTACAAAGATTTTCTTTTTTATTCCAAGCAAAAAATAGGTATAAGCCTCAAAAGTTTAAAAGGGTTCAGTCAGAGAAGAATTATTTTGCTAGTCCTAGCAAAATAAATATACAATGTGAAGTTGCTTTTATGTGGGGAACCATTAGCCTAATTAATATGTCATTTATAGCAATTGACCACAGGTTTCAGTATTAATTTCTTGGGAGCTGGGGCAAAAGAGAAGTCTTAGAAAGCTAGCAGATGAATAATAATGGATCTCATCCCAGCATTGCTCCTAAAGAAATACTGGTCAAAATTATCCCCAGAAAATGAGCACCCACTGAGGATAAGTAAACAGCAACGGAAATGTCGCCGTAACAATGTGTGCCTTTCTGTTCTTCAGGTATAAGTGACACATTCCCTAGCATATATCCCCCTCAGCTGGTTTTTATCTGCTCTCCTGGGTGTTGTCTCTATCAGTAAACTCGTAATCTAGAGACAGTCATATATGTATACGGAGGCTTCTCCAGGGGCCTCAGAGTTATATTGTCACAAGACAGCCATAAAATTTTTATAGCAGCAGGAATCTATTGACCAATGAGTAAACCATACATGCAGTAAAAATTCGGTGTGTCAGAATTCAGAAGCCAGGGCACGGCAGGTCATGCCTGCTGGATGGCTGCTGGTATAGAGTTTCTTATGTCAGACAATCCTTTCCTTGGTGCATTCCCACCTGTTCACTTACCTCCCCCAAAAACAGATTAATAAGTAAACCACCAAAAATTAAATAAAGGCAGCCATTTAAAAAACCATTCTGTCAAAATATAGAAATGAAAAACTAAGAAAATGCAGTGAAGGCTATGTTAACCAGTTTGATGAAAATATTTCAAATTGTACATAAAACCAGCACAGAGTATCCCATGATTGCATTAATGTACACAGCTATGATTTAATAAAAATAAATAAATAAATAAAAATATATAGAAATGAAAACGACAAGAGTCATGTTTATTTGGGGACTTAAAGGATCCACATAGAATCCTTGAGCTGCTCAAAAAAGATGAAAATTGAGGGACCTGGGACATGGAAAGAAAGATAATTCATCATGGTTACCAGACTTAGTTGGGGAAGAGAGAGGGTCTTGTTTTCAATGCATTTTGTTTTCACAGTTGCCTTGTGCAAACAACTGATGATGCCCCAAATGGCTTAATTGTGCCATTTACAAAGGGTTCTCTGTGTCTTATCTAATAGCCCATCCTGTCCTAGGCTCACAGGCTGTCTAGACCAAGCTGCACATTATCAGTAACCCCTAGATATTAATCAGGAACGTACTATAACACGCCCAGGCTAACACTCTTGGTTTTACAGAAAATGCAGGAGGAAGAAAAGACACTGTTTCTCCTCTAAGTTTTGCATTGATTTTAACTGTGAAATAAGAAACCCGGGCGGTGCCTGTGGCTCAAAGGAGTAAGGTGCTGGCCCCATATGCTGGAGGTGGCAGGTTCAAACCCAACCCTGGCCAAAAAAAAAAAAAGAAACCCCATAGGCTTTATGTTCTCCATTGCATCTGAGAGAGTACTGACATGGTGCTTTTCAAACCCTTGGAAACAAGAATACATTTTCTCTATGTCATACTGAATAATGTCTGTGGCCCTGAGGAAAGGAAGGAAGACCTGAATATCTCCTGTCCAGCTCCCTGAGGTTTCTGAGTGAGCAGGACAAAGTCTAACGTGTGAGCTAACAGGTCTACTGGAACCCTAAGATGGCCATCTCCACATGCCCTCTCCCGAGACCCCTGGTGGGCATGGAGGGAAAATAGGTGTTGGTGGTTTCCTCTCTCCATCCCCCACAGAGGGTGCCTGCCTATTTATATGTGTGTGGTCAGCTCCACAGAAATGAGAAGGGGTTACTCTGCATGTAAATGTTGGAATATAACACTCTTAGGAAAAGGGGGCACTCAAATGAGAACCATGCTTAGCCCCGCCTCTTTGTGGGGAGCTCCATGGTCACAACAAGGTAGTGGTGCAGAGTGACCAGGCTGGTGTGATAGGACAGCTACTCTAATTTGCTAATTGAACACTCAGTAAGTACCTTCCATATGTCTGGCATTACCAATGCTCAGTTTTTCTCACTAAATTATTTAAGAAACTGATTCTCAAGCATGATGTGCTAACAGGGAAAGACAAGGTTGACATAAACTTATACAAGTTTCAAGTTGTATACTGCACAAGGTCACCCAATCAAGGAAGTGAGTGGGGACTGAAGTCCAACCCATGCTCCTCTTGCCTATCCAGGCCCCCACACATGGAGTCTATCTGCCTAAGGGTGTACCTTTACCTGAAGTGCAAAACACTGTTATCCAGTCCAACAAAGACCTTATGCAGAAAGTATGGTGTATGGTGAGATGCCAACAGGCTATAATTCCCCACTTTCAGCTCTACCCCTAAAAGATGACAGAAGACAGGATGAATGAATTTGTTATTGCCTCAGTCTCCTCATCTGTAAAATGGGGACAATAAAAGATCTTCATATGTTATGCCTTGATATGGTGATTGTAAGGAGTAGACTGAGCTCACTAGAATGAAGATCCTAAAAGAATATTATGTTTATATTAAATGTTAGAATTTATTTTCTTGCTTTGCCCCAAGAAGTACTACTTATTAATTATGAATCATCTTATGATCAGAAATTAAGCCCTATTCTGTAGTCCCTGCCAAGAAAAATTAGTGGGAACTCTTATTTTACCAGCAAGCAATGGTCATGAAAAGACCTAGCAAGGCAACAGCTACAAAGCTAAATGCCTATTCAGGGACTCATTCAAAGTTTCAGGTCAATTCTTCATCACCTGTACTCTCAAGTTTTATGCGGAAGTAAAGGTCACAAACAAGGCTACAAATCAACTTTTGGAAAGAGATGGAGAAGAAAGGGGACTTTCTTTCCTCGAGGGAAGACAGTGAATCTTGTTCATGCTGGACTTTCAGGGCTCAAACTGAAATGTGGGAGCTCAATCAACATTTGTTGACATGTGTGCTGAGTGGTCATCATGAGCTTCCAAATATCTAATTCTCCCCTTTCAGGGAAAAGATGTAGATTTACATATAGGATTATTAGGTTCCTGAATTATTCATACAAAATAATCTAACTAGGTTAGGCCTGCAGGAAAGGAACATCAATTGTCATGTTTAAAAACATCTTTGGGCTGAACACGGTGGCTCAGACCTGTAATCCCAGCACTTAGAAAGGCTGAAACAGGAGCATCATTTAAGATCAAGAGTTTGAGACCAGCCTGGGCAATATAGCTAGGCCTTGTCTACAAAAAAAATGAAAAAAAAGAAAAAAGAAATGTCTTTGTATCTAACCTAATTCTCACATGCTCCTCTTATTCTAGCATTAATGGAATGAAAAACCATACCTACAAAATAATCACTCTGATTCTGCTTATCTGGAATATGTGTAGTGTCTTAGCCTGCTTTCTGCTACTTATAAAAAATGCCCAAAACTGGGTTATTTATAAAGAAAAATAATTTATTTCTTATAGGTCTGGAGGCTGACTTGAAAATCCATGTCTGGAGAGGGCCTTCTTACTAGTAAGGACTCTCTGCAGAGGAACAAGGTGGGTGGCACAGAGCATCACGTGGTAAAGGGCCTGAGTGTGTTAACTCAAAACTGCTTTCCTCTTCTTTTAAAGTCACCAGTCCCACTCCCATGATAACCCATTAATCCATTAACCCATTAATGAATGGATTTAGTAACCTCTTACAGGCTCCATCTCTAAAAACTACCAAATTGAGGATTAGGTTTCAGTATGAGTTTTGAAGGGGACGTTCAAACCATACATACAGAGACTGAAAGACTGACATTGTAAGATGTTTTAACTATTTTACTATGCTATTTCTAGCTTATAGATGAACTTTTCTTTCTAAGTAAAATTCCAAGAAAACTAATGTTATTGTCATTAGACCATTCTATGACCACGTGTTCTAAGTACAGTGCCTCTCAATTTGTTTTTGCCCAATTTATCTTATACTTATAGATTGAAAAAATAGTATGGCTTGCTATCGAATTTTAATAAAACCTTACGACTGTAAGAAAGAGAATGTGCATTCTGTGCTCTCCAATTCAAGATCCCATTTTCATTTTCTTCCTGAGAGTTAAGGAAGAGGTTTGCAAAGGGAAATTCTTATGGACAATGCTCACCCTGTCTTGAAATGTGTGCACTCTCATTTCAACATTGATTCCTACACCACAGAGATTAAATGATACCTTGCCACTTAGTGGCTTCATGCTTCTCCCAAGCAGATGGCTACTTAAGAATATATTTACTGCCACCTTGTGGAAAAGAATTAAACTTATTTGTAAAGGGCCTACTACAGTCAATTTTTGGTCACACTTGAAAACATTTTTCTCATTTTTGATCACTTTTCTTTCTTTGGGAAAAAACCTTTGTGCTGATCTTATCACATGAGCATCTCATGCCCCTGGCAGGGGGGAATTCTTCTGTTTTTGTCATGTACTATCTGTCATTTTTGGTCAAATGGAGCTATAACATGCAAAAATCAAAAGTTTCCAGTCCCTGGAAAGTTTCTAAATCTCACTGACACTGCCAGGAACTGCACCATAATCCCAGATAATTACATTTACAAGAAAATGTCTACCCATAATCTCTCCAAAAGATAATATTGTTCACATATGTTTTGTATAGAAATCCACATACATTTGCTTTGCGTGTTTAGATTTAGATCTTAGACTAAAAATATAAATCTGCCCTACCCTATATCATACTACTTGCTTTTAATACTATGCATGGTCTGATTTATTTTCCTTTGCATTTCCCTGTTGCAAAGACACATCTATGGTTGTATATATCTGTATAGATGGCTCGAAGGAAAGACCTTACTTAGAAGTAAGACTGTACCCGTTTTTGGATAAACACATCTATCTGTTTTATCTCAGAGGGAACTATCTCATCAAGAGAAAGTTTAAGTCTGTTAAATACATACCAAAATTTTTTAAGGGTTTATTTATAAGCAATGTCTCTGTTTTTTTATTTTAAAAATACACAACTTGTTCACTTGGAAAAAGCTAGTTCTATACAGATCTTCTAAGCAATGTCTAAGTAGATAAATCATATCACTGCAGCTTTAGCATCACAGTGGTTATAAAACTATAAATCAGGGACATTGAATCTGAACAGACAAAATGTAGGAAGTAGCTACAATCACCTTGCAGCAAAATTCCTTTTTATACATCCTACCTCTTTTACTGAAAAAGGAAATTAATACCAACCAGTGTTGGAATTTTCACAACACATTTCTCTTCAAATGCCTAAAAGGTTCTAGAAAGTTCAGAAAAGGAGGTAGAGGTTATGGTGAGGCTGTCAGGGATGTTCTGGGATCTGGAATACTAACGTATGAATATTTAGGAGAAGAAAAAGGTGAAGCAAGGCAGGACCCAGAGAGGGAGCTGACCCGAATGCTCCTTTTACTCAGTGTTGATCACGAGCCCTTGTAAGCTCCAGTCTCAGATTTTCCTTCAGAGTATTGTCAAAGCTAGAAGGAGACAGACAAGGGCAAAGCCACCTATCGTGGAGGAATTAACTCAAGGAAAATAAAGTCAGAGAGAATAGAATATTGAAAAATAAAATGCATTCTTGATACTAGGTGATAGATCCTATTTTTATCTCTAAGTCCTCAAGAAGAGAAATAAGAGAATGCAACTGGAAGTAAAGAAGACCCATGAAATCTTTGGGGGGGGGGAGTGAAATCAGTCACTGGTTATTTGTTCAGAACATTGTGATCATTTGTGCTGTTCACCAAATATGTCAGCTCTCCTAGGCTCAGGGGAGAATTGTACTTCTTGGCTCCCAGGTGGTTATCTGGGGCCATGTGCCTAGTTTTTGTCAATAGGACATGTGTCCCTTCCAGGACAGAACATTTTCCTAGTGTTGTAGGTCTTAGAATTCTCTATGTCTGTGACTTAGTGGCCTTCAGTGTAAGGCAGTGGCTGCTCAGCTATCCTGGGTCTCTGAGAAAAAGCCACAAGTACAGTCTCTGTGCTCAATGCAGAATGTAAGTGAGAAACAGATCTTTATGGTTTTGGCCACTAATATTTTGAAGATGTTTGTTACTGCAACCTGATGAGGCCAATCCTGACTGAAACACACTTACATTAAGGAGGCAGTATGATTGTCTCTTTGAAGTACACAGACGGGTTGACATGATCCTTATGCTCAATGCCTAGAGCTCATAGTGGAGAGGAAGGGAGGGGTTGACTAGTAGAAGAACATTTAAAAGCAATTTTCTGTCTTCTCTAAGAAAGACTGAATTCCAGACAAACTTTTAGTTTATTTTAGGAAAATCACTAAAATGTGCAGTTTGGCTACCAAGGGCAATAAAGTGAGGCTCTGTTTCTACAAAAAAAAAAAAAGTGCAATTTGGTTACACTAATGTAAGTCAAGAAAACTCCCAATGGTTCTTAGAGATGTACTGAGGAGGACCCCACTAATTTAAGTCAGCTCTTTTAGAACAGGAAGTGAAACCTTGCTCTGAGAATATAAATTGTCACAGGAAATTGAATCAGGCTTGTGGTTCAGAGGCTTTCTTGCTCCCTCTCTTAGTCTTGCTCAAATATTCTCTGAAGGTGGATGTGAGCTTATTACTGCTTCTTGAGGGCAGCAAAAAGATCCCAAGGACAGTCTAGGACCCGGGGCTAGAGCAAAACCACTACTAAGAGCTACATAAGTCACTTGCTCTGCTGTTCTTCTCTTTAGCTGTTCTTGGGCCTTGAAAAGGACCTACTAAAATTGTGGACTTCATTTTGTGGGGAAGAGTAGGGAATAGAAAATTCTCCTACTTGAGATGCAGTAGTAAGAACTCCAGAGCCTGCCCCTTAACATCAGGGGGATGATGATAGACCTGCCAGAGCAAGGCCCACTGTCCTTCAGCCAAGGATGCCACTGAGACAGAGACAGGGTGGCATACCAAGAAGGTCATTGACAAAGGAAGATGAGGAACTCAACCTAACCAGATGATGATAGCTAATGTCATATAGCACCTACCACGTGCCTGTTACTATTCTCAGCAAAAATAAACAAGATACACAACGAGTCACACAATGAAAACCACCTGTGAGACTTTCAAAAATGAGTTGGAAACACTTTGGGAGTAGGGTGGAGTTGGATTGCCATAACCCCAGCAGAGAGAGACTTGGGGTTAATGAGTTAATGACCATCTTTTGAACAAACTTGCTGGCAATATCTGGACATATCACACCCAATTGTTGAGTTGGAAACTTCTGATGTAAAACAATCAGCTAACAATTACTGAGGGCTTACTATGTGCAGGGCACAATCATTCATTCAACAAATGCACTTTAATCCCTGGCTAGGTGCTGGGACTGTGAGGAACACTAGAGACGGAGCTGTAAACAAGGCAGAGAAAGTCCCTGAACTGATGAAGCTGCTCACTTTGTGTGGGCCAAAAATAAGCAAATTAGTTAGTTTTTACAAATTATGATGTAAGCTATGAAGGAAGCAAACATCACTTGTAATAGGCAAAAGATTTTTTGATGTGAGACCAGAGTATGCAAACACCACTTATGATGGAGAGAGAGACGGATGCTGAGGGGAGGTTGCTTTACACAGAGCCCTTTCTGATCTGGGAAGATGACTTGAGCTGAGATATGAGAGAGAAGAGGCTGAAGGCCCTGGGGGCTCCAGGCACAGTGCGTGGACTGCAGGAAAGCACTTAGGACAGCAGGGCAACCAAGTGCAAATGAGGCTGGGGCCTAGTGAGTCTAGGAAGTCTCTCTTTGAAAGATTTAAATAGGAAAGCAAAATGATCTCATTGACATTTTTAAAAGATCATTATGGCCTCTAAAGTGAATTAACACGTCTTGAGTTTTTACTCTGAGGCAGTTAAGTGTCTTAGTGACAAGGATGGTGATGAAAATTCCTCCACAGAGTCACCAATTGCCCTCACTGCCACAGTTCTGCTGTCGGTGTGAATAGGGGACACAGCATCTCTGAATGCCCTATCCTCACACCACCTAGTATTGGTACACAGGTAGGCACAGTCCTACCTCCAGATTTACCCCAAGGCAAGTTTCCAGATGATTGGCAAAGAAACGAAGCTGAAAGACCACAGGCAAGGTCACCACAGACAGTCCTGCCTGTGATAGGCCCGTTTGATAGTTAAGCTGCCACTTCAGTCTGATTTTTTTTAATTCATAGAATTCAACACCAAAAACAGCAAGGCTCTCAGTCCTAGCTCCAGCTAGCCACATGTAAGTGAGTGAAAGTAAGAGGTTGGTTTACCACGCTGTATGAATGTGTTTAGAGCTTGGCACCAGCAAATGTATGCTCTGTTTTCCCAACTCACTCTGTAAAATATACCCTCTACTTGACCCAGAGCGTAATGATATCTATAGCTAAAACTGCCAACAAAAAAAAGGTTTAAAGATTTCAGACCTAAACAAGCTGCTGTTTTGTTGGGTTTTTTAACATGCTGCTTGTATTGGGTGCCTTCCTCATAACAGGCACTATTATCAGGTGCTTTATCACTGTTATCTTTATTACACACAATTCCTATAAAGCATAAGTTGTTATGTTATTTTCCCCATTTTACAGATAAGACAATGAGGCTTAGAGAGGTTAAGGGAACTGTTTGAAGTAATAAAGTCAGTTAGTGTGTCAGCCAATTCAAGCACAGGTCTATTTTCACAGCCTGTGTAGACATTTAATCACACCACTCAACCCAACTCCCTTCCAAAAACTGTGGTCACCTGATTTGGGGCAACACAGAACACTTTTTGATCCTTTGTAAATATTTCTCTTTTAGAAATAAATGATGATATTAGTGTCACCTTCAAATGAAAGAATGTCAGGGAAATCAAAATCATGAAATCATGTACCTAGGAAGGTCCTTACAATTAACTAATCAAAGAAGTGGTGGACTCAACTGTTGTGTGCTGAGGGGAGGTGGTCTAGATAGTGACTATAACTCAAAACAACCACATCAATAGCTGAGTATATGACACTATACTCTCATTTCATTAGTGCTTCCCAATACTCAGCACTTATTTGGTACATCATATTTAAAACTGCTTCAAAGTTCATTTACAGGCCACTTAAGAAGAGATCTCATTACTCTATAATCACCCCCTCTTTGTCTAAATATAGTCTTATTGGACTTAATTACCCTCTCATTTATCAGATTTGGTTCTAAATGAGTCTTGGTTATTTTCACAATCTAAAGCAGACTTCTACCTATGAAGATTATCTACCAATCAAGAATACTCATAAAAAAACTTAAATATCAAAAAGTTTTTAAAACAAGGCTACATTTTGGAATACGTACCTAGTCTTCCAAAGTGAACATACAATTTTTTTCCAGCTTTATGGAGGTATAATTAACCAAAATAGAGATAAACATCACGTGTACAATGTGATGGTTTGATATATATACATATTGTAAAATGATTACCAAAACAGAATTAAATAACACATTCATCACCACACATAGTTACTATTTGGGAGGGTGGATGTTGGTGACAACACTTAAGAGCTACTCTCTTAGCAAATTTCATGCACACAATACAGCAGTGTTGACTATAGTCACCATTCTGTACATTAGAGCCCCAGAATCTATTCATGGAAATGTATACCCTTTACCAATATCTCCTCATTTCCCCTACCTCTTAGGCCCTATCAGCCACCATCCTATTCTCTGCTTCCATGAGTTCAAATTTTTAGATTCTGCATAACTGAGTGTGATATTTGTCTTTCTATGTCTAGCTTATTTCACTTAGCATAATGTTCTCCAGGTTTATCCATATTGTTGCAAATGGCAGGATTTCCTTGTTTTTTAAACAGCTGAATACTATTTATATGCCATATTTTCTTTTCCTCATATTTATTTTATTTTCAATTGGAAAACAATTGAAAAAAATTGCATGTATTTATGGGGTACAATGTGATATTTTGATATATGCTGGCATAGTGGGATGATTAAGTCAAGCTGATGTATAAATCCAGCACTTCACGTACATATAATTTTTTCTAAACTTTTCCATGACATAAATAATTACCGACTCATCTTAGCCTATATTTTTATTCACAAACATATTTTAGCATTTATCTAACTTAACTGGTGTGGCCAGTTAAGATCAGGCAAGTTTTATAGTAAATAAACTCTGTCCAAGAGAGCAGTTCTCAAACTTCAGAAGGCATTGCTAATAGGTCCTGTTAAAACACAGTTTGCTGAGTCACACTCCAAGAGTTTCTGATCCAGTTGGTCTAGAAGGGTGCCCAAGAATTTGCATTTCTAACAAGCTTGCTGGTGATGTAACCACCATCTTTATCTATTTATCTGTCAATAGACACTTAAATTGTTTTCTGTATCTTGGCTGTGAATGATGCTGAAGATACAGCTATTTCTTTGACATACTGATTTCATTTCCATTGGATATATACCCAGATGTATGATGCTGAATCACAAAATTTAGTAATACTTGTACTCCATAGCAGAGTTCATATCTTTACCTGTCATCAATACAAGTCATTACTTGGTAGATTTTTAATTTTATTATTTTGTTGTTGTTGTTTGACATTCATTGAGGGTACAAAGAATTAGGTTACACTGATTGCATTTGTTAGATAAAGTCCCTCTTATAATTGTGTCCCACTCCCAAGAAGTGTGCCATACACCCTGAATCCCCATTCCCCTCTGCCCTCCCCCTCCCCACTTGCTCATTTCCTACCCATCCCTTGTATTGGCTCATCTACTGCCTTCATATTAGAATTGAGTACATTCAATTCTTGCTTCTCCATTCTTATGATGCTTTACTGAGAAGAATGTGTTCCACCTCCATCCAGGTTAATACAAAAGGTGTAAAGTCTCCATCTTTTTTAATGGCTGAATAGTATTCCATGGTATACATAAACCAGTTTGTTAATCCATTCCTGGGTTGGTGGGCATTTAGACTGTTTCCACATTTTGCCAATTGTAAATTGAGCTGCAATAAACAGTATAGTGCAAATGCCCTTATTATAAAAAGATGTTTTTTTCTTCTGGGAAGATGCCTAGTAATGACATTGTAGGATCAAATGGAAGGTCTAATTTGAGTTTTTTGAAGATTCTCCATACTTCCTTCCAAAAAGGTTGTATTAGTTTGCAATCCCACTAGCAGTATAAAAGTGTTCTCTTCTCTTCACATCCACGCCAGCATCTGCAGTTTTGAGACTTTGTGATGTAGGCCATTCTCAACACGGTTAGGTGATATCTCAGGGTATTTTTGATTTGCATTTCTCTAATAATTAGAGATGATGAGCATTTTTTCTTCATATGTTTGTTAGCCATTCATCTGTCTTCTTTAGAGAAGGTTCTATTCATGTTTCTTGCCCAGTGATGTATGGGATTGTCAGGTCTTTTTTTGTTGATTAATTTGAGTTCTCTATAGATCTTAGTTATCAAGCTTTTCTCCAATTCGTAATATGAAAATATCTTTTCCCATTTTGAAGGTCATTTATTTGCTTTGGTTGTTGTCTCCTTAGCTATACAAAAGCCTTTCAGTAAAATTAAGTCCCATTTGTTTATTTTTGTTGTTGTTGCAATTGCCACAGAAATCTTCTTCATAAAATCTTTCCTCAGGCTGATATTTTCAAGTATTTCCCCCACACTTTCTTTGAAGATTTTTATCATTTCATGCCTTAGATTTAATTGATCCATCTTAAATCAATTTTTGTAAGTAGTGAGAGGTACAGGTTTCAGTCTTTTACATGTGGTTATCCAGTTCTTCCAACACCATTTATTGAATAGGGATTCTTTTCTGCAGTGTATGTTCTCATTTGGTTTATCAAAGATCAGGCGGCGGTAAGATGTTAGTTTCATCTCCTGGTATTCTATTCAGTTCCAGATGTCTATGTCTCTATTTTTGTGCCAATACCATGCTGTTTTGATCACTATGGTCTTGTGGTATAGCCGAAAGTCTGGTAGGGTGATACCCCCAACTTTGTTTTTATTACTAAGAATTGCCTTGGCTATATAGGCAAAATGAAGAATTGTTTTTTCCAAATCATGAAAGTATGATGATGGTATTTTAATGGGGATTGCATTGACTCTGTAGATTGCTTTTGGTAGTATAGATATTTTCACAATGTTTATTCTTCCCAGCCCCAAGCATGGTATGTTCCTCCATTTAATAATGTCTTCTGCTATTTCTTTTCTTAGGGTTTCATAATTCTCTTTGTAGAGGACCTTCACCTCTTTTGTTATGTATATTCCTAGATTTCTCTCTCTTTTTTTGAAGCTACTGTGAAGAAAATTGTATCCTTGATTACCTTCTCATCTCAGCTATAACTGACATATACAAAGGCTACGGCTTTGTGGACATTGATTTTATATCCCAAGACATTGCCATATTTTTTGATCACCTCCAGGAGTCTTGTAGTTGAGCCTTTGGGGTTCTCTAAGTATAAGATCATATCATCAGCAAAGAGTGAGAGTTTCACCTCCTCTGCACCCATTTGGATGCTTTGTATTTCCTTCTCTTGCCTGATTGTATTGGCTAGAACTTCCAGCCTTGTGTTGAAAAGTAGTGGCAATAGAGGACAACCTTATCTAATTCCAGTTCTAAGTGGAAAACTTTTCTGTTTTACTTCATTCAGTATAATATTACCTGTGGGTTTGTCATAGATGGCTTTGATCAGTTTAAGAAATGTGCCAACTAATGCAATAAATTTCCCTCTTATAGCTTTTGCTATATCCAATGGCAACTTGTGTTTTCATTGTTGTTATGTTTGAGGAATTCAAAGATTTTCTCCTCTATCTCTTTTCCTGAACCCAACTATTTTTCAGCATAAGGTTGTTTAATTTCCAAGTCTTGTTGTGGGGATGAACATTTTTGTTGGAGTTAAATTCTGTCTCCTGCCCCTAAGAGTAGCATCCACTGAGACCTGTGAAAACTGGCAGCAATTGAGTGAAGAAATATAGAGTTAGAAGCAACAGTAAAGAAAGACAAAAGAAAAAGCAGCATCTGTAGTTGGTGTAGGGCCCCGGCCACATACATCAAAGCTGGTGGGTTCAAACCTGGCCCTGGCAAGCTAAAGCAACAATGACAACTACAACCAAAAAATGGCCATGTGTTGTGGCACGCACCTGTAGTCCAAGCTACTTGGGAGACTGAGGCAAGAGAATCACTTAAGCCCAAGAGTTTGATGTTGCTGTGAGCTGTGACATCACAGCACTCTATGAGGGTGACATAGTGAGAGTCTGTCTCAAAAAAAGAAAGAAAGAAAGAGAGAAAGAAAGAAAGGAAGAAAGGAAGAAAGGAAGAAAGAAAGAAAGAAAGAAAGAAAGAAAGAAAGAAAAGAAAGAAAAGAAAGAAACAAGAAAGACAAGAGGCATAAAGTAGAATTAAAAGTGGGAGCTCAGGGGTCCATTTCCTTTCATGAGATTCCAACAATGGCCCAGAGTGTTTGCTCCACTCTGATTTTATTGAAGTCTATTTACCCAGAGGGAAAGATGAGGGAGGGAACAAACATGTCAACAGTTTCTCAAATTAATCATATCAGCTCCTATTGTCATTATTATTAACCTTAAGGGTAGCCTTCAGAAATCTGAAGTCTGAGCTTTGTATTGGGAGAGCCTCCTGCTTGAGGTCACACACACAGATTTCTAGGGAGGTGTTAAGCTCCACTAGCTCTTTGTGCAGTAAAACACCACTGGCATTAATTGGTGGGAAAGAGGCATTTTCCTCCCATCAACACCACAGAGAATTTTCCTCTGTGATAAGGGATATCAGCTTTTCTGCCCATATCTCAAAGCTCAAGCTACTCCCATGGTCTCTGCCCTAGGCAAATACAAATCTCCACAATGGGTATCTGCTTTGCCTGTTTAATGGGCAGGAAATGCCCTAGAAGATGTATCTTTTCTAGGACTTGCCATAATCTCATTTATGGCCATTACCTGCCTCAGAGTGCTCACAGTCCCAGCAGGGTGTTTCAGATACAGCCTGTATCCCCAACAGGTTAGAATTTCAGAAAAGGCAAGCAATGGCTAGCTTAAATGTAAACTAGCTGACTTTTCTTTGTTCTGACTCACTCAGGTTACTTTTTTTTTATTATTAGATCATAATTGTGTACATTAATTCTATCATAGGATACAGTGTGTTGCTTCCATATGTAGTTTGGAAAACTCTCATCCAACTGGCTAACATAGCCATCATGTCTTTCTCATAATTGTTGTGCTAAGACATTTATATTCAACCTTTAGACAAATTCACATGTACCCTAATAGGATAAATTATAGGCGTGATCCCCACAATATAATTGTTAGCTATCTTAGGAAAGCTACAATCCAAATGGAGCCCTAGACTGCGGGGAAAGGGGAGGGGGAAGGGGAGGGGGGAGGATGGGTGAAGAGAATGATACTTTTTAGTTTTCCTCTTTTTTCTGGGGGTGCTTTCCTTTGCCAAGAATGGGATCTTCAGTCCCCATTCTCCCAGCAGAGTTCCACCTTTATTGCCCTGTGGTCTGAGAGGATACAAGTTATAATTTCTATTCTTTTAATTTCACTGAGGTTTGATTTGCATCTAGAATGTTGTCAATTTTGGAGTACATAACATGGACGGATAAGAAAAATGTATGTTCCTTAGCTTTGAGATGGTGTTTTCTGTATATTTTTATTAATTCCATTTGTTCTAGGGTCACATTTAAGTCCTTTGTATCTTTATTTAGTTTCTGTTTAAAGGATATATCTAGTTCTGTCAGAGTGGTTTTAAAGTCCCTCGCTATTATGGTGTTATGGGATATCATATTGCTCAGACCTGTGATGGTCTGTTTCATAAATCTGAGAACACTGGGGTGCATAAGTATTGAAATTTGAAATTTTTTCCTCTTGTATTGTTCCTTTGACCTGTAGTATAAAGTATCCATCTTTGTCTTTCTTAACTTTAGTTGCTTTAAATTTGCTTATAACCCCTCCTTTCTTCTGATTTCCATTTGCTTGAAATGCTATTTTCTATCCCTTAACGCTGAGACTTAATTTGTCCTCCAAGGCTAGGTGTATCTCCTGGAGACAGCATATGGATGACTTGTGCTTTTTTTATCCCATCAACCAGCCTGTGTCTCTTCTGTGGTGAATTCAGTCCATTGACATTTATTGAGAGACTCGACAAGTGTGGTGGAATTCTATTCATCTTATTCTAAGAAAATCCGTTGTATAATTTTATCTTTTGCACCTTTGTGGAAGCTAAGTTTTGACCTTTTGCTTCTGGGTATTTACTTTGCTGGTGGTCCATTGTGGTGGTCAGTGCTGAGAATAGGTCTAATTATTTCCTATAGAGCTGGTCTTATTGTGGCGAATTTCCTCAGTGCTTGTATATCCACAAAAGATTTGACTTCTCCATCAATTTTGAAGTTTAGTTCATCAGAATGCAGAATTCTGAGCTGAAAATTGTTTTGTTTAAGAATGTTGAAGGTGGATGAGCATGCTCTTCTGGCTTAGAAGGTTTCAATTGAAAAGTTTGCTGTCATTCTAATGGCTCTGCCTCTGTAGGTCAGTTGTCACTTACTCCTGGCTGTTTGCAGAATTTTTTCTTTCATCTTGACTTTGGACAGGTTCATTACAATGTGTCTTGGAGAAGCTCTGTTTGAATTGAGATGACCCAGGGTTCAATATCCATCTGAAAGGAATGTGTGAGAGTCTTTAGTAAAATTTGGAATGTTTTCACTTATGATAGGGTCCAGTAGGGCTTCCATTCCTTTGGGACAATCTTCTTCTCCTTCAGAAATCCCTATTATTCATATGTTTGAATGCTTCATGAAGTCTTATAGTTCTCTAAGCTCCTTTTCTGCTTTCTCTCTCTTCTTTTCTGCCTCTTTAACTACCTGGGTTATCTCAAACACTTTATCCTCTAGCTCAGAGGTTCTTTCCTCCGTGATCTAACCTATATTTTATACTTTCTACTGCATCTTTACATTCCCTGATTGTCTCCTTCATTTCCTTAAGCTCCACTATATCCTTTCTATATTCTACATATCTCTTGTCTGACTTTTGAGTCTATCTTTCCATTTTCTCATCCATTCCTTTTATCATCTCTATCATCCATATTTTAAACTCCTTTTCTGTCAAGTCCATTAATTCTTTATAGGTGGAGTCTTCTGCAGTAACTGCCTCATGGTCCGTTAGGGGAATTGCTCTGTTTTGGTTTTTCATGTTGCCCAAATTTTTCTGTTAGTTCCTCCTCATGCCTTCTTTCTTATTGTTCACTTCTTTGTCCTCCTTTATCCTTTTCACTCCTTCCTGTGGTTCAAATTACCTTGTCTCAGAGATTAGGTCTTGGAATAACCTCAGCCTGAGTAAAGCCAAACTTTTTCTCATGGTGAAATAAACAGAAGTCCATGCTCTTGATGACAGTATGTTACAATATGTCACCAGGACACCAAGTGGTGCTGTAGAGTTTATTAGGAGTAGGAGAACACAGCAGCCTCTATGGTCCTTATCCAAATTTAGTTGCCTTCAGTGATCGCCCGATTGTTTCCTCAGCATTCAGACCCTGCCAGGTTGGGATGCTCATAAGAATCCTTCCGGGGCAGGTCTCATAGTACCCACCAACTCCAGTTTCTGTGGAGTGTTCTAGTGGAGCTCTGATCCCAGCAGGTGAAATTAAGATAGCTGTGCTTTAGGCCCTGCTAAGACCTTCTCACAATCTTCCTACAGTGGCAGCCCCCTGACTGCTGACTGTATGACTGCCTTGCCAGCCACCAAACCTATGGTAAATCCACTCCAACCAGCATTCAAATCTGGTTGCTGTATACTGTTCAAGTCTGCCCATTCTTCCAACCTTTCCACTCAACACTCAGCCTCCCCCAACAACTAAAAACTCCATAAAGGCTTCATCTCATCCTGGACCTCCTTGGGGTGGGGGGGCAGCCAATCCCAGCTGGTCACAATCACCTGCCTAATTCATCAATTTCCACCACTCTGGATCATATGCTGTATCCAGCTCACCACCTCCTCACTATGCTCCCTGAGCTACAACTTTGGGTAAGGTCCCCATGCCAGGTATGGCCATGTTCTCTCTCTTTCCCCAGTCATCATAAGAGATTTCAGCTGAATGATCCTTCTGGTCTGCCATCTTTCTCTACCCCTAGATTTTTAATTTTAAAACTGATAATTTCCTCCTTTTTAAAAATAGTTGTTTTTATTAAATTAATCAGTTAATCCATTTATATTATTCTTACTCAAGTAATAAAAAAATAGAATTTATTAAGTATTTGTAAACAAATCTGATAACCATCATTTCATGTAGCCTGTAGTATATAAACAAATAGAGGACCAGATGCTAATGCCTATAATCCACATACTTTGGGAGGCCAAGATGGGAGGATCTCTTGAGGCCAGAAGTTTGAGGTTGTAGTGAACTATGATAGAACCACTGAACTCCAGCCTAAGCCACAGAGCAAGACCCTGATTTGTTTTGAGACAGTCTCACTATGTTGCCCTGGGTAGTGTACCATGGCATCACAGCTCACAGTAACCTCAAACTCTCGGGCTTAAGCAATTCACTTGCCTCAACCTCCCAAGTAGCTGGGACTACAGGTACCCTCCACAATACCTGGCCCTGTTGCAGTGGTCATTGTTGTTTTTTTAGCTAGCCCTGGTTCAAACCTGCCAACCTTGGTGTATGTGGCTGGTGCCCTACCCACTGAGCTTCAGGTAACACCAAGACCCTGACTTTTAAAAAGAGAGAGAGAGGCAGATAGACAGACAGACACACATAATTTTTGTGATTCAAAGTATTTATCTAAGAGCAAATAATAAGATACTAAACATAGCCTTCAGCTTACACATTTTAATTTCATAGAATAAACAGACAAACAGTAATAAATTACACAACATATGAATGTCAAAATTTCTCAAATTTCTGTCTTGAAACCTTTTAAATTTAAGAAATTTGTGAAGTATATTATAGCACCCTATGTTTTCTCTTGTCTTGTAAGTTTTATTCAGATGTAACATACATACAGAAAATCACATAAACCACAATTGTAACACTTCAGCAAATTTTTATAAATGAACACATCATGTAACTAGTACTCAGTCCATGAAACAGAACATGACCAGCACCTCCAGAACTCCCTCGTTTCCTCTGCCAGTCACAACACTCCATGGTGACCACGAGGCTGACCTCACCCCATTGTTTAGTTTTATCTCTTCTTAAACTTCATATAAATAGGATTACACAGTAGACACTCTCTGAGACTAGGACCTTCCTTCAATATCATGTTTCTGCTTCATCCCTGTTGGGTGTAGTTGCAATTTGTTTATTCTCATTGCTGTATAGTATTCTATTGTATGAACATACTATCTCTTCATTCTCTAGTATATTGTTGCATACTTACATTAAAACATTATATGTTATGTGTCTAAAATTCACATTAATTCACTGCTGTATAGTATTCTATTGTTATGAACATACTATCTCTTCATTCTCTAGTATATTGTTGCATACTTACATTAAAACATTATATGTTATGTGTCTAAAATTCACATTTAACTGAGCTGCCTATATTTTATCTAGCAACTCTAATCCTGGCCAATTGTCTGTAAAAGTACTTACTATGTTCTAAAACAAAAACAAGCAAACTAAAACCACTTGCTACACTTATAGAAGTTGCATCTATGAAATAAAAGTGAAGATTTAATAGTCATTCCATTAGTCTGAATGCTGCAGGGAGGGAAATTGGTTTATTTAAGAGAAACTCCTCTTCAAGGGGGAAAAAAAGTCCATTTTATATAATGATCTCTGTTTTGTTTTGTTTTGTTTGAGACAGAGTCTCACTCTGTCATCACTCTGGGTAGTGTGCCATGGCATCCTAGCTCACAGCAACCTCAAACTCTTGGGCTCAGGTGATATACTTGCCTTATTCTCCTTAGTAGTAGTAGCTAGGACTACAGGTACCCACCACAAAACATAGCTAGTTTTTCTCTTTTTTGTAGAGATGGGGTCTAACTTTTGTTGAGGCAGGTCTTGAACTCCTGCACTCAAGCAATCCACTAGCCTTGGCCTTCCAAAATGCTAGGATTACAAGTGTGAGCCACTGCACACAGCCGTGAACTATGTCTTTCAACTGTATAGATTTATTAAATCACCTGAAACATAGCCAAGTCTTGACCTTGTTTTTAATGTATAAATAGCCTCAATTGTGTTGATAGGTTGCTGACAAACACAGAGTTGCATTTGTAATAATGTTTCCTATTTCTATACTGTCCTTTTATTCTTCAAAGTGTACTGCAAATTATAAATTAATTAAGCTGTACAACAGCCCTCCACCCCAGGGAAGAAAGGACTTTTTATACTTATTATAAAGCTCACAATCTCAAATTCAAGTATAAACCAACTGGCCATAAGCCATAGAATAAATTTCAACCCTAAAACTGAAGCTCTTTGCTTCACGTTGCAAGCACCAAGCTTACATTAAAGGAAAACATTAATATTCTACCAAAGAAAAACAGTTGCCATTCTTCTTTTTCATCTAATAATCAGGAGAGTCAGGGGTCAGGAAATGCTAAACTTTTGACCAAGTACTAATCTTTATACTCAGATAGAAGCTTCATCATTTCCCAGCTTTCGACCTTAGGAAAGTTCTGATTTGGTTTTTTATTCTAAAAATAGGTACTCATCAAGAACAGAAGGTTCAGACAAAAGATAGCCACAGAAAGTCACAAAAATATAGTTAGAAAAGTCTAGTGAGGTCCAGAGGGAATTCAAAGAGTAAATTCCAGATGATTATTTTCTAAGGATATTCTGAAATAGAATTCTTCTCCTGTTATCTTCCAGTGTGATTACTGAACTAGTACTGAAAATTACTGAATGAGTCCAATAAAGCTGCTCTAAATTTCTCTTTTGACTTTTTCAGCCACAAAAATGTTGGCATAGAGAACATTTGTCCTAAAATGGCTATTGTCCAAGCCCAGTCCTGGTTGAAAGTGAGGCTCTGAGGTTCTGCTGGGAAACAGCTGGGACATTTCTAGGGAAAGCATTTCCATCTAATTCTATATTTGTCTTCAAATATTAGCCAATGATTTATTAAACTTTCCTTGACAACCAATATTTTAAGAAATAAAAGTTGTTATTTTCCAGAGCAATTTCCCCCCCTTACTTCCTCCAGAAATGTTTCTAACAAGTTGCTTACACTTAAGAACTTTGTCCCTTTATCTTTGCTTTCTTTTCTACTGAATGAAAGGGAAAGGACTATCTAAAATGTAAAAATATAATCATAAGTATGGTAGGTGACTATGTACTGAAAAATAAAAGTGTGAGGTCCAGAAGACATAATATTGGTAGTGATAAAAGATAATGGTGAGTTCAGGAGTGAGAAAAGTTAACCAAAATACTTTATTTGAATGGTATGAGGCCAGGCAGAGTGGTTCATTCCTAAAATACTAGCACTTTAGGAGGCTGAGAAGGGGGAAAGCTTGAGTCCATGAGTTTGTGTTTACAGTAAGCTATGAAAATGCCACTTCATGCTTGCCTGGGAGACAGAGCAAGACACTGTCTCAAAAGAAATAAAATAAAACAAAAGGAATGAACCAAAGATACACTATTAAATGCAGAACTCTTTAATAAATAAGGAAAAAATGTCAAAGAATCATAAAATTAAAGGAGAGCTTTTTTTAGGTGACTGTCATTATACAGTGATCAATTGGATTCCAATACAGACAAGGCAAAATGAACTTACGTTGAGGTAGAGAGTTGTTTAGCCAAAAGGGAATTTTTAGGAGGTGAATTAGTGATGTGCTTTCAAGCTCATGGAAAGTATGAGAAGTTATTATTGACACCACTGCCACAATCTCAGTAAATGACCCACCCATCTCCTCACAGCACAAATCCAGGAGTCACTGTTAATTCCCTTCATCTCATTCATCTCCTTATTCAATCCATCACCCAAGTACATTCTTTCCCTCCTCTCATCTTGATAGACACCTGCCCTTGTCCAGACCTCCTGACAGTGGCAGGGCAGAGCCTCCTTTGTGGTCTCCCTTCTGCCACTCCTGCCCATTATTCCAGTCTCCATAAGGCAGACAGAGGGACCTTTTAAAACTCTTATTACTAAGAGTTCTCCAGATTTCTTTCCAAAAGGAACGTATTAAATTGCATTCCCACCAGCAGTGTAGAAATAGACTTGCCATTTGATCCTACAATTCCACTATTAGGTATATACCCAGAAGATAAAAAATCCCATTACAATAAAGATGTTTGTATCAGAATG
>NW_003852638.1:586242-608663 GCF_000181295.1 Otolemur garnettii | reverse complement strand
ATTTGTTCTAGGGTCTTGTTTAAGTCCATTATTTCTTTGTTTAGTTTCTGCTTGGAGGATCTGTCCAGTACTACCAAAGGGGTTTTAAAATCTCCAATTATTATAGTGTAGGAAGATATCATATTGTTCAGTTCAGTTAGGGATTGTTTTATATATCAAGGAGCATCAGATAGGATGCATAGATGTTAACTCTTGAAATTTCTTCATATTGTGTGTTTCCCTTGACCAGTATGAAGTGTCCATCTTTGTCTTTCATTATTTTTCTTGGTTTGAATCCCATTGTATCTGCATACAAGATTACAATCCCAACTTTTTTTTGCTTTCCATTTGCCTGGAATACCATTGCCCCTCCCCTCACCCTGAATCTTGTTTTATCCTTTGAGGTAAAGTGAGTTTGTATCCAGCCATCCACCCTATACCTCTTTAAAGGAGAGTTCAAACCATTCACATTAATTGAGAGAATTGATAGGTGTGGCCAAGTTTTGGTCATCTTGTTTTTCAGAAGTTGAGAGCTTAATTTTATGCCTCTCTCCCTTGTGGAAACTAGGCTTTGTTCTTTAATTTCTGGATACGTTCACTTTAGTGCTGTACCCTCCTGTTGATTGTTATGAAGAATGAGTCTGAGTATTTCCTGTACAGCTGGTCTAATCATAGCAAATTTCCTCAGCATGTGGAAGTCAGTGAAGTATTTGATTTCTCCATCACAAATGAAATTCAGTTTAGCAGAGTATGGGATCCTGGGCTGCAAACTGTTTTGTTGAAGAAGGTTGAAGTTCGATGACCTTCCTTTTCTGGCTTGGAAAGTTTTGGCTGAACAATCTGCAGTCATCCTTACAATTTTCCTTTTGTAAGTAATACTTTTCTTACGCCTAGCTGCTTGCAGAAGTTTCTCTTTGATATTAACATTGACAAAATTAATTACAATGTGTCTAGGGGATGCTTGGTTTGGACTGAGTCTTGCTGACATTCTGAAACTATCTACTATCTGAATTTATGTCTCTTGCAATACTTGGGAAATTCTCTGCCATAATGTGTTGGAGCACAGAATTAGTGCCTTTGGGACCATCCTCTTCTCCTTCAGGAATCCCTATAATTTAGATGTTTGATTTCTTGGAATGATCCCATAACTCTCTCAGGGAATATTCTATTCTTTTTCTCCATTTTTCTGTTTCTTTGAATGCTTGGGATAGTTCAAAAGTCTTGTCTTCTTTAACTGAGATTCTTTCTTCACATTGATCAATCCTGCTTCTGAGGGACTCTACTGTATTTTGAAGCTCCTCAAATATGTTTTTCAATTTCTTGAGCTCTGCTATATTTTTCCTCATTATGTCCATATCCTTGGTGACTTTGTCCTTGAATTCATTAATTTCTTGAGACAACTTCTGAACTATTTTCTCTGTTTCCATCTTTTCCTCCATTCCAATTATCTTCTTTGCCATCCATATTCTAAATTCTATGTCTGACATTTCAGCAATTTCTCTGTGGATGGAATTTTCTGATATATTTTCTTTGATGTCTCCAGGAGGCATTTATTTGCTCTAATTTTTGATGTTGCCATAATTCTTCTGCTGGTTCCTCCTCATGAGTATTTTCAGCTTCTTCCTCTTTTTCTTTTTTTTAATATGTTAATTGTACTTTTAAAAAGTTGAATTGATAGGTTGTTGCTGATGAGTCCACTCCTCACTGTTGTAGTGCCACTGCCACACTAACAAAGGCAGACAAGTGGTGAATCACAGGCCCAAATAGTGTCTCCAGGGGGACAAGAATCAGTAGACAGTCCTAGGCCAGAGTTCCAGTCAAAGTTGCTCTGCCAGCACTGGCTCTGCCCACCAAATCAAGCTCACAAGACTGACCTGCTGACAGCACTACAGATGCTATTTTCCATCAGTAATAATAATAAAAGAAAAAAAAATTAGCTGAGTTTTTGCTGCTTTAAAATAATGCCTGTAATTTCAAAGATGATAATTTATTAAATTAATCAATTTATGGAAGATTTGTTGACTTAAGTTTTTACCCTAAAGTGGACATCTCCTCTTTCTTCCTCCTCTTAGAGTACTGCAATTTTCCTTCCAATATCCTCTCTCTGTCATTTGTTTCATGTGTTTATTGGGTATCCACTGATGGGTTTAAGTCCAACAACATACCCCATTATGTAGGCACAGTAATTAATTCAGGGGCGGGTACATAATATAAGTCAGGTCAAAGAAATAAGATATGTTTGCTGGAGGCTTTTAAGAAGAAAGCATCCTTGTTCTTCCTACTGAAACTACTTAAAAAGATCATTTCAACCCTTTTGATGAGTAGGATACATGGATGTGAGGTCCAGAACTGCAGCTGTTTTGCTACTGCAAGGGAAGTCAGCCTTAGAATGAAGCCAAGATATGGAGGAAAGAAATGCCAGGATAATCATTCATGAATGAAGACCCTGATAAAACCATGCTTGTGTTTCCCCTCCCAACCTTTCTATTGAAAATATTTATAAAATTTCAAACCCACAATATCATGTCTATATGATGAATCTACCCAACAGACACAGCAATATCTCAGCCATTACTCAGGTACTTGCCCTGCTGGAAAACTGACACCGTCACTTCTATAAAACATGCATACTAAGGTCCCTCTCACACTAAACACTCAAGTCTGATACTCCTCCACTTTATACCAACACATACTATTCCTGTCAGTTGAACTTTCATCAGCTTGGTTAAATTTGCTCAAACCTGTTTATCCCTTTTGAACTTATTATTATAAATATGAAATTCAAATAATTTATCATAAATAAACCAATGAAATATAATGAAAAAATGAAATTGTTTTAATAAAAACTAAATTAAATGTTTTACAATAGAAATGAGAAGTAAAAGACTCATACTCTCTTACTCTCCTTAGTGACTTTTATCATTGAATAAAATGTTGGCCACTCACTTCAAAATAAGTGAAAAAATTATAAAAACATAGGAGCTTTCTTTTAGTTCATTTTGCCAGTTTTTAAGTCTTCCTTTCTAGTTTAAGGAAACAAAAATGAGAAATATTGTTGATAACTATTGTGTGTATATACTTTGTGTACATGAAGCAGATTCTAAAACTTTAATCATGAGATCCATATACAAAAAATAAAAATGACATGGTTCTATTTCAAAACTTTGGCGTGTAAGTAGGCCTTTTTATGTTCTAAGTTTGAATTACATATTTAATATATTAATATTTAAAGATTCTCTGAATAGAAAGAAAATAAAGTATTTTAAGGAAAGATTCTAGGTTTTAGCCACATTATTGATTATCCAAGCAACAACCAGTCCCACTTGTGGTAGGTGACAATATTGTCACTATTGTTCAAAAACAAATAATGATGCACAGTTTACCTCTCTCTCTTCCCAGCAATTTACTTGTGCTCAAAATAAAATGAAGCAACAAGGTGTGCATTATTACAAATAAATCCAATCTTATACTGGAAATCATGATGGCTGATGGAGTTATGCCATATTTATTATATGTCTAAGAACTGAGATAATATCTCTTTCATAATAGTTGATCAAAAATTTTTTGTTAAGTATTTTTCTAGAGATATGCTATTTTTGTTGAAGACTGCCATTGAAGAAGGTGGACATCACTAAATCATTGGACTTTTAAATCATTCTTTGTATTATACCTTACTGGGTGTGAGATTTTTTCCTCACCACTTTCAAAACACTAAAGTACAACATAAAACCAACAAAAAACTTATCCTACTCATTCACTTTTTCATTATATTCAGCCTCATTTTTAGTCATTTGTTTTACTAAGATATAATCTTTCTAATGCATTAATTGTTCTAATATACTAAATGTTCTAATTTCCATATAATTAAGTAATTATCTCACTTAACATGGAACTATTAAATAGCTACAATTGATTTGTGTGTATATCAAAAAAAATCTCATTTAACTAATTTTTACTTCAAAAGCTAAGTCTACATATAGATAACGATACATTTACAAACTCCTGAAACAATGCTTTTCATATATTGTTTTATCATTGATTTTATGTATTTACCTTTTCCAATTGATTTAAATTCATTAGTTAAATATTTGAGTTAAAAATTAATATTCTGGGATAAATAATTGTTAAAGTCACTAAAATAATATAGAATAAAATGTAAAAGGCAGCCAATTCTCTTCATAATGGTATAATTGTTCTTCCTATTCATATAGTTTACAAATATATTTAAGCTTTATTTTTAATATACCATTAAAACATTTCTCTAGTCTGTATTTCTCAAAAGATTTACCTATGCTTCCTATTTTCACCTCCCATCTCCCACACACATTTTCCAACCCCAATCTAGTTTCTGCCCCCTGGTCATCACCAATGAAATCCATGTCACTGAATTCAACTGACATTTTTCAGTCCTTAAATTTCATTACTTGATTTCTTAAGACCTTCAATCCTTGGACCGATTATACTCCCTTTTCCTGAACATATTAACTCCTGTGATCCTCCTACTTTTCTAACAACCCCACCTATATCTTCTTTGTAGGCTTATTCTTGTCTATGTGGCCATTAGATGTAGAATCCCCCTCAGTATCAACCCTAAGCTGTCTCTTCATCTCATTCCTCTCTTTCTTTCACATACATGTAGTGGTTTGATACTTGTAATGTACCAGCCCTTGCATGCAGATGGAGTGCAAATTTATATCTTTGGCCTAGACAGTCAACTGGCCCCAGATCCAATTGTCTAATGGTCTAATTGTGACAGACACTGAAAAGCACCACGTAGACCTCAACCCGTAGAAAATGCCTTACCATTCAGCTGCAAAGAATGTGGCATGCTGAAAGTCTTTGTTAGTTTCAGCAGGGTCCATCTCAGATTTCATACTCTCCTCAGGAAGGTACTAATGATGGAGCAAGTAAGTGGTACAAAGGCCTAACTATGTCCACACAATGCAGGTCTCCTCTACCAATCTTTGTTCCACAACTACCCAAGGCTTGCCAGCTCTGCATCATGATTTGATGCTTCCCTGCCCAATCCTGCCTCCTCCACTTATTTTTCACAGAGATTGCTCCCTAGTAAACCATTTTAACTTCTAGGTCCACCTCAGCATCTGCTTCCTGGACAACTTTATGTTTTATATGAGGAGTCATTCACAAAAGCCTATGCGGAAAGGTATATAGGAATGAGGATATAGGGTGAAGATTTTTGTAGCACACATTAACGCCCACCAGAAAGCACCCACTGTATAAATAGGGACTAAACAAATGAATTGACTAGCTGGCTATAGCCAGATTGTCTCAATAGCTACTATAATACTATCAAATGACTATCACAACAAGGTAGTAAAGGAGGCTTTGCATGGACCCCACACTATAGACTCCTATGGCTTCTTCTGAATGCCTTACCTGCCAGCAACAAAGATCAACGCTAAGTCTCTACTATAGTGTTGGTCTTTTAGGAAACCAACTCTCTCCTTGGTAGTGAGTTGATTTTATTAGCCCTCTTCTATCCTGGAAGGCCAGTAATTCCTTCTCATAAGAATAGACATCTATGAATTTGCTTTTTCTGCCCTCAAAAAATCAGCCGGTATCACTTTGCCTGCTCTACAAGGCATGGAGTCTCCTACAACATAGCATCTGACCAGGAACCACTTTATAGCAAAGGAAGTACAGGAATGGGACAATGATTATGGGATACACTGGCCATAGCACAAACCTCACCACCCAGAAACTGTCATCCAGGTAGTGTAATGAAATGGCCTTTTTAATGGCCCAGCTGAGCACTAGCTTAGAGGCGATGCTCCATTAGAATGAAGCACCATTTTTCTAGGACACAATATATGCGTTAGGTCAGAGTTCTTCACATGGTTCTGTGTCCCCAATAAAAAAGGATACAAGCATTCAGAAACCAAGCATGGAAGAAATGAACCCACTTTCCACCACTCCAAATGATGTGCTAGGCTACTTTGAGCCTTTCTATCTTCTCCACCCTGAGCTCTACAGGGAGTACACTCTTGCCAGGGGACACAGAAAGGATACTAATGAACTGAAAGCTGCATATACCACTGGGGCTATAAGGGCTTCTTGTTAATAAGGACCAACAGGCATGGTGAGGAGTTACCATAGCATCAAAGGTAAATAACCATGATCAGCAAGGGACATGGGACTCTGTGATACATTCACAACAGAGAGGAGTCAGTGTGAAACTCAGGGGATCCACGTGGGTGCCTCTTGGTTTCTCTCTTCTTCAATATGATTATTAATGAAGAAGTAAGTGCAACAACCCAAGTCTGAGAAAAATATAAGAATAGCTCTGTTACCTAGGAATGAGAGGCACACCACCAGTAGCTCACCAAGAGCAGTAGAAATGTTGCCTGAGGCTGAAAAATGATTCTAATAAAGAAAACTAGTGAAGGAATTGAGGCATCAAATGATAGGCATACTAACTTTTTTAAAACAACCTGTATGATATTTATATTGCAAAAAACAATTTACTTTCAGAGAAGGAGCAGCATGTACCTCATCAAGTCCTATTCATTTGAACTTACTTGGTTTTGTTAGATTTTTGTATTAAATTTGTTAATTTAAAAAAAAAAAAAAAAAACTCTTATTACTAGGGCATGTCTCTTCTTGGCTATTTTTTTAAAAAAAATTTAAATGCTCATCTATCAAACATCTTAGTGCATACATCCCACAGGAACCACAACTGGCATCATCATGACACACAGGAAGTGTTCAAGAATTACCTGCTGTATAAGTAATAAATAAAATGGAGCAGAGAGACTCAAAGGAAGGAATTAGCTCCAGTGAAATAACAGGGAAGGAGGGGAGGAGAGCAGGAAAGATGATATCTGAGGGGTGTGTTCTCGGCAGTGCATAGCTCCACACCAAGCAGTGTGTTGCTTAGTCTTTGTGGACAATCTCCAGAGAGGTCACATGAAATTCTTCTGCCTTTGGATAAGGCATCCGTCTGCTCCGCGACCCCACATCCCAACACCCCACACTTCAAGACAGTTGCTAAGGAAGCCAAAGTCTCTGAGTCTCAGAAGCCTCTTTCCAGTCACTCGGCATCATGTGTGGGGTCTATTGAGATGGTGGCTGCAGGGCCAACCTCTAAGACAGGTAACAACATGAGCCTTCAACAGAAAGGCAAGTGGCTGAGGTATGGCCAAGGGAGTCTCAAGAATAACACAAACAAGAGCTGGGGACGGTGACAAGTGCTTGTGATCCCAGCTACTCAGGAGGCCAACGCAGGAGGATCACTTGAACTCAAAAGTTGAGATCTGACCTGGGCACTAGAGGGAGATGCTATCTCAAAAATACATGTATTTATATTTTATATGTACACCCATACACCTATATAAGAATAACAGAAACTGAGTTTAGAACAAATATAAAGAAGAGCTGCAGAAGAATGGGGTAATGAAAGAAAAGACTTTAGATATTATTGAAAAACCACATTTCCCTTCATCATGCCTACACAAATTTGCATTCAGGCAGGATTAAACAATTACCCCAGAACCACAACATCTATCATTTGCCTTCTGTTGTTTATAATATGCTTCCCATTCCTAACTGGGTGTTCTATTACTCTACATCACTCCTCTGCTTGCCATTAGAAAACCTGAGTTAAAGGATCCCTCCAAGAATACCATTACAGACAGACATCTGAACAGGGAAAACATGAATTGCAGCTAAGTTTCAGTGAGCACTGGGTCAAAGATAACCTTTACTAAGTGGTGCCTTAACAGGGTTTGAGTATACCATGCACTTTTTAACAACATTTAAGCAGCAGAAATTTGACAAGTAGCTGTTATATCTAACACATAATTTGTGGGATATGAAAGTGTGCTACAATCACATGATTTATCTTTTGATAACTACAGAGAGGACTATTTTAGTGAAGGAGAAATAGTTCATAAATAGTAGATTATTAGAACTAATGACAAAATTATGAAACCAAAGAAAAATAATGCAGAAAGAACAGATACCTAGTGCCCATTTGAAAGTGTGTTTTCAATTCCTGGAATATCTCCTAGAGATATTGCCTAGGGCAAACAAATTTAAACAAATTTAAAGTTGATACTCACAAATTATGGTAAGTCCAGGTATCTGTTAAGTGCTATTAGATAGTAGGACAATTTAAATATACTTTTTCCAAATCAAATGTTGCAACTTGAGAAACAGTATAAGTATATATTACATTGAAAGAATAATCAGAGTGTATAAAGAGAAAACAACTTCAGTCTTATTTCCTATCATCCCTTTAAATGTGCTCTGTAGAGCCATTTCTTGGCTGCCCCTTTATTTTTCTGGTAAAAACTTGGCCAGCTTCTTTATTTTTCTGGTCCCTTTTACATTATATGAACAGTGTACATACAAGATCACATGGCACAGTCTCAGTTTCAGATCTAGAATGTCCAGAGTCATGTAATGGTTAAAGTTGTCATCTTGTTTTAAATTTTAGAAAATGTTTCACTACCCTCAAATCTGGTCTACCGCAGAGAGGAAGCCCATACTTGGAGGAAATGGAACAGGCACGTTCTCTTTTTCCCCCACCTGGATCTACTATTCCCTTTGCCCCATCTGCCTCCATTGTTGTGGTAAGAAAAGATGAGGGAAAAAAAAAGGAGGTGGGATGATACAGTCCTAGAATCTGTCCGTGGTGATCTCTCAAATTGATAGTTGTTTAAAACTGACTTTCCCTTTCTTACATGTTTTTGCCTTGTCCCTGTTGCTAGGGACTGAATACTTGTGTGCTAGCTGGGGAATGATTCTCTAGTCTGACTGCTCAAGCCTTTTCCTGCAGTGAAGAGACTCCCAGTGACATCCCCGGAGTCATTCTGATGAAAGAGGGCCTCCAGACGGCCCTCTTGCTCAGAAATTAAGGCGATCCTGCTCTGCTTTTCTCCTGAGTAGCCCACATCTGGCCCCCAGGAAACACTCAGGCATCCTTTGTTCCTGCAAACTCTGGAGAGCAGGCAGCTGTCCTGTGGTGCACCATCAAGCAGCGGGACAGTCAGCCTCTCATCCCTCAAATTCTTTCAATCTATCAAACTACAGAGACTGCATATAAAGCTCTCTAAGTAGTCCTCTTCAAATCCATTTCCCTAGGCTTTTAGGTAAGAGATGGGCACCTACAGCCCTACTACATAGCTGGGAAGGACTCCCAGCACATAAACAGATGGCTCCAAAAATCCTCTAATTTCCAGAGCCTGATTCTATTTTTTTTTTTTTTTTTTAAGAGACAGAGTCTCACTTTATGGCCCTCGGTAAAATGCTTTTGCATCATAGCTCACAGCAACCTCCAACTCCTAGACTTAGGCGATTCTCCTGCCTCAGCCTCTGGAGTAGCTGGGACTATAGGTGCCCGCCACAGCACTCGGCTATTTTTTTGTTGCAATTTGGCTGGGGCTGGGTTTGAACCCTCCACCATTGGTATAAGGGGCCAGCGCCCTACCCACTGAGCCACAGGCACCACCCCAAGGCTTGATTCTATTACAACCTTCATGTGGATAGAGGAGATGGGAGTAATAAAATTGGATTTTGCTCATATCTTTCAAAAATCACACACCCTGGTCTCCATCCTCACTTTAGAATTATAAATATATTCTGGCTTAGTACATATACAGAGAGTGCCAAAAAATGTATACACTTTTTAAGAAAGGAAAAAGCAGTATTAAAATTGCAATACTCAATAACAAAAGATGAATACAAGTCACATTTGAGTACCTCTTGTAGTTCCAGAAGTCAAACATGACTCGAGTATTACAAACTTAATACATTTTTCTCTTTCTTAAAATGAGTATACATTTTTTCACCCTCTGTATATATATTTATATGTAAAACTGAGAGAGGCTGGGCACAGTGTCTCATGCCTATACTCCCAGTATTTTGAGAGACTGATGCAGAAGAATCACCGAGGCCAGGAGTTTGAGACCAGCCTAGGCAACATAGCAACAGTCCCATCTCTATAAAAAAATTTAAAAAATCTGGCTCAACACCCATAGCACAGTAGTTACGGCACCAGCCACATACACTGAGGCTGGGGTCAACTGCCACAAAAAAATCTTTGGGTGTTGTGACGGGTGCCTGTAGTCCCAGCCACTTGGGAGACTGAGGCAAGAGAATAGCTCAAGCCCAAGAGTTTGAGGTTGCTGTGAGCTGTGAAGCCATGGCACTCTACCAAGGGCGACATAGGCAGACTCTATTTAAAAAAAAAAAAATCAGCTGGACATGGGGGTACATGCCTGTACTCCCAACAACTTGGGAGACTGAGGCAGGAGAATCAGTTGAGCCCAGGAGTGCAAAGTTTCAGTGAGCTATGATCCAGCAACTGCACTGGAGCTTGGGTAACAAAGCAAGACCTTGTTTCAAAAAACAACAATAATAATAATAATAAAATAAATTAAATATATATATAGAGAGAGAGATCTTGGCTAAGGCTTGCCCTATATAATATATTTAATAAGGGGCAGGATGTAGCTAGGATTTCCAGTTTAATACCCTGCTGCAGTAATTTCTTCAAAATATCCACCACTAACGCTGGTTTGACTCTCTAGGTGAGTCAGCTGCTGAATACGCCTGGGGGAAAGGTGCTGCAATTACGCACTAGAACAAGATTCCATAAGCCTTCAAAATGTCAGCATATGAGTATGTCTACCTGAGGCAAAAGGAGAAACTAGATTAACTTCTTAGACCGCTCCCAACCCTAAACTGCTATAATCATATCCCAATGACTCAACCAAACTGTTGGGAGAGCCCGTGGGCCTTTCTGTAACTCAGCCCCAAGGTCCTTCCCAAGACCTCCAAGCTCGCTGCTTACTGCTTTTCCCCCTCAACGCTGGCAAGGCCCCAGTGTCTTTCCCACCCCACTCTTTGCCAACTCTGAAAACAATTCTAAAATCGGGCTACTAATCACCACAGTCAAACAGGAGAGATGACATCAGCAACAATCACAAAAACTAGGCAATGGGGAAAGTTCTTATGGTCTTGGTAACCCTCATGAAGAGGTCAGTGGAGGTTCTGCTGTATCTGAGTTCCAGGATTTTACTCCTGAGCATAAGACTTCCTAAACCCTTAGTAGCCACATAATGTATCATCCATACTGGGGCAGTTTTGAACATAAAAAGAGGTACAAATAATAATTATGCTGGGACAGAGGCATAACTATGAGCTTTCCAGGTAAGATGGGTAGAGTGTTCACCTTCTCTTTTTTCCCTCCTGCCTCTGACAAATCTGTGTAGGAAGGTCACCTTGCCCTGCTCTGGGACTATAAACAGGCCTGAACATGCATTTACTTTTGTCTTGGCTGGCCAATTTGGTTTCCACTGGGGTTTTACCCCACGGATAACTGTTCACTCAGAGCATTGCTTCACGAATCAGGTCTTTCCCTAAGAAAAATACTTCTTAGGCTTCTAAATCTTTCTCATAGTTTAGAATCAAAATAGTATAGAACAATAAGTGAACCTTCTCAGTGTTTTTCAATTATCTTTCAGATTCCCCAAAACACCCAAATATGCATCATGAGTCTTTCCATATTCATCATATGGAAACTCTCTTCCCAGTAAAAATGAGAAAACAAAGTTAAGTCCATAAAGAAGCATTGTTATCAGTGAAAGCACAAGTGCAAATGGTTGAACAGTGCATAAGTCATTTTCAAACCCAAGACAAAAAAATTCACACATGAGAATGTCACTAGGAACTCCTTCCTCACCTGATCATTACACAAAACCATGGGCTTACAGAATCCCCACATCTTTGGAAAATATTACCTCTTCCTTATGGATCTTTTTCTCTTAGTGTAGTGAATTAGCACTACTTTAAATCTTCTATTTTTGACTGTCATAATCTTTATTAAAGGATTTAAGCCTAAACTATTATCTCTGGCTACAGAACGTTAGTCTGAGAGATGAGAAGCAGAAGCATGCTTTATGTATTAACATATCTCAACTGAACAAGAAGTGTGATACCCACCACTGTCAGCCAGTTCATTTCCCAAGACTTAGTACACCTTGACCTCTAATCACCTAAAAAAAATTCTTCTTTTCTGTTTTCTTAAAATAAATATATGAATCATCTATTCCTCATGATTTCTAACATTAAGTTACTTTTCCTGGCCAGGCGCAGTGGCTCACTCCTAGCACTTTTTTTTTTTTAACAGACAGAGTCTCACTCTGTCACTCTCAGTAGAGTTCTGTGGTGTCATAGCTCACAGCAACCTCCAGCTCTTGGGCTTAGGTGATTCTCTTGCCTCAGCCTCCTGAGTAGCTAGGACTACAGGCACCCGCCACAACACCCAGCTATTTTTATTGTTGTTGTTGCAGTTTGGCTGGGGCTGGGTTCGAACCCACCACCCTTGGTATATGGGGCCGGCACCCTACTCACTGAACCACAGGTGCCGCCCACTCTCCTAGCACTCTTGGAGACCCAGACAGGAGGATCCCTTGAGCTCAGGAGTTCGAGACCAGCCTGAGCAAGAAGGAGACCCTGGCTCTACTAAAAATAGAAAAAACAGCCGGACATTGAGGTAGGCTCTGTATCCCCAACTACTCAGAAGGCTGAGGCAGGAGGATTGCTTGAATCCAGGAGTCTGAGGTTGCTGTGAGCTAGGCTGACACCATGGGTGACAGAATGAGAATCTGTCAACAAAAAAAAGTTACTTTTCATTTATGCAATGTGTCCAAATTTCAGATGACCTATAAACAGCATTGAATTGAAGGATTTTGATGGAGGGGGTTGAGTAGGAAATGTTTTGTCCTTTGAAAAGTATTTCTGAATAAATACTTTCTGAAGTGTTCATGTAGAATGGTATGAACATTTTGCATATATATACAGCTCATTAAATGGATCAACCTAATCACTATCCCACATCAACTTTTAGAAAAGGATTATTCAAAGAATAAAAATCTACTTCCTCACTTAATATTATTATTTTCCCTGTCATTTCTCCTTAGGTTCTGTACGCACCTTCGTGTACTTTTCTCCCCTGGTTATTTGAGAAGTTCTACTTCTCCCTGAACACATGAAAAGAAAAGGTGCCTTTTCATTTTATTTTAAATAAAATTTACATCATGCTTTACAATTTACAAATCATTGTTTATATGGGTTTGCCTCAAGATCAAAAACAGTTGAATATTGGCAATATATATGCTTCCACATGATATGATCTCATTCAATCCTCAGCACAACCTGGGAGGTAGGCATTATCGTTCCTGCTCTACAAATAATAAAACTGAGATTCACAAAGTTTAAATAACTGGCACAAAACAATTCAGTAAGTACATGGCCAATATTTTGGAATAAAATCTTCTGATCCCAAGCCCTATTTTTTTCCATTATAATATATTGAACTCAATACATAGCTCAGGGCTTTGGATGGGTCTTGTGTAGAATGCCCAGGTTATAAAACAATCTCTTTTCCCTGCATACACTGAGGTATTCTAAGGGAAAGATTCAAGTTCAAGAACCAGTAATGTTACCATGATTTAAGTTCTAGAAAGCAAATTATGAGGATAAGGGGGAAAGAATCAGAAGCACTATAAAGAGTCCTACTACACTCATGACTGGCTAAGGCTATGATTTCCCCCTTTATTAAGGAATTAATTCATGGGAGTACGTGATTTCCAAGATCATCTGCTTTCCCTTTAATTTAAAGTGTTTCTCTTTTCTACGTGTTTCTCTGGTTTATTTTTTCTAACTGATATAAAACCAGTCAGTTCTTCATAGGAAAAAAAGAAGCCAGCATCGTCTAATTCATACCCTGGTCAAGACACTGAATTTCATTCAAAAGAAATTCTTGCAGACCTTAACTGCCCCTCGCTGTCCTGATCAGGCTCTGAACAGTAACTGCGACTATAACCTGGAATGCAGCCCTGCCTGCGTTAGGATACAGGCTGCCTCTCAAGAACAAGGACTCACAGGTAGCAACAGGCTCATAAAAGCTGGGTGTTTGGGAACTGAAAACTCATAGTTCTGAATCAATCTCACATCCTGTTTGCTTCTCCCCCAACTATCAGCCTCTTCTCTGTTAACATCTTTCGTTCTAGAAATCCCAGATTGCAGAGGAAAAGAAAAGAAAGCTCCAGTTCATCTTGCTTGTCCCAACAAAAGTATCTTTTACTGACCTGGCATTTTATGCCAGGAACATACTCTATTCCATTAAGAGATTCTTACTCTAAAGAAATTTTAAAAGTGGAAAAAAGAAGCTTTCACATCTGGACAACACATCATTGAAATGCAGCATGAGTGAATGTTCCCTGGGAGATGGAATTGTATTTATGATCCCCAAGATATAGGTGAATAAAGCAAGCTAGGGAAGACCTAAATTCTCTTTGTAAACTACGTTGCTAAAATATGTTCTATGGCGGGGGGGGGGGGAGAATAGCGTATGGATGTATAGTCACTAAACCTTCTTGGATTTCAGGGCTGTTAAAGTGATAGACTCAAGATACAGAGGGTACTGATAAGTGTGAAGAGGAACTGTATGAGCAAGATAGATTCTATTTTAGTTCTTAAAAATATCTTTGGGCTGATTTTTTTTCACATCTGTCTACATTTCTCTTTGGGTTGGGGCCTAGGGATGAGCACCAAATGTTAATGGCTGGGTAAAGTTGACTCTCTCCATGGAAGACATGCTTCCTGTTTCTTATTCTTAAGGCAGTAATAATTAATCTGAACTGTCTTTTTTCAGACATAGAGAAACCAGATTCTAAAATTCCCTCCTTTCCTTTTTATCCCTCCCCCACCCTTCAAGGAAAAACAGGAAACATCTTTCCTGTCATCATAACCTTTTTTCCTTTTTTGTATTCGCTGATGAATCCGTTGTTAAGCTTCAGGCAGTTTGAGCTCTGAGGTATCTGAATGACAGGAAGTGATTTAGTAAGATCTATCCCCAGAGAACAAAGGCTGGAATACAATAGCAATTTTGTTAATGATATAAAAAGAAATTTCTACATCTAAATCATATTGGCGTATGTTTCTAAGTTAAATGGCCATAAGGTTCCAATTTAGGCCAGAAAGGAAAAAAATCACACTCAACAATCCCATATTGTAGATTTGATATGAAACTAGTGAATTTTATCAACAAAACCATTTACCTCTAAGGTAATAAAAACTAGCACAATGAGTTGACTAACCCCAAAATATTCTTATGACAAATTGTTAAATTTTTTTTAAGATTCCTCAGTTTATTTCTATATATACATTATCACCCCAGGAAGCCAGCTCTACTTCAGGAGTCCCCAGGTCCCCTTTCCCAATCAATACTCAAAAGCTACACAAGAGGAAGGGCCCTGGATAAAAAATTCTCAGGACTTATATCCCAATTGCATAGATTCCAACAGAATTCATTTAGCAAAAACAGAAGGCTAGAGACCAGTGCCCATGAGACATCTTTGCCCCGTTGTAAACATAGACATCCAGGCCAGTGAAGCTTTGGGAAAGTGTACACACTTGAGGATGCCAAACTGTGTGCCCAGAGGGTCAGTAACACAGCTGGCAAGTAGACCCATGAAGTCCTGAGGGTTTGCCCCCATCTGGAGCCTGGCAAGTGCCAGGGACAGAAACATGGCAATTATACAGCACCCAAGGGCTCACATGACATAGCAGTGATGTTCTTCCCCATAGGAATTTTCCACCTGGGCAATCTACTGGATAACTTTGGTGAAGATGTCTTGAGTCAGCTGATTCTCTTAAGCAGATGACTCCATAAATGTTGCATCCTCGGACTCCACCAGCCTCTTCCCTTCAACTTCCTGCCCCTCTCTGTCTGGAGAGAGACCTACCCTGTTCCCCACTAGCACCACTGGCAAACAGATTTTCCTGTGGCTTCCATGTAGCTTTTGGTACAGACTCTCAGTGACTTGGAAGCTATGCAGAGAGGTGACAGAATGTACAAGTACAACCATAGACCCCCAAAAATGAATAGAGCAGAATACTGTACTCATCCCACCCTGCTGTGTCCACCAGGTGTAGGTGAAACTCACCTTTGCCAGGAGTCACTATCTTGCTGTAAGCTTCCACAAACTGATGTGCCAAGGATGTCTTCCCTACAGAGCAGTATCCAAGGATGACCACCTTCCTATAGCAGACCAGCAGCATGGCAGGAGCCTGCCCTGGGGCTTGAAGAACTTCAGGCTAAAACTGCCAGAAGAAGAGGAGGTCAAGGTGCAGGAAGGTGCAGCAGCCGGTGCAGGAAAGTTGCTCACCCTGAAGCTTCCAGGGGAAAGCTAGAAGGAAACCAAAACAAGCACCATGCCTGGAGCAGGCCACGTGATCACAAGACAGCACGTCTCTTATTAAAATATTTTCAAAGAAAAATCGTGAGGGGACAAAAAGCATAAGATTTCTTTTGTAAAGTCTTAAATCCATGCTAATTTGTAGTGTTCAGCATTTAATGGCATATTTCTAATTAATTGCTTTACCAAAATCTCCCTCTAGCCAAATGTTCACACGTAATGTATTCCTTGCTGCTTAGCCAAAGAAAGAAGGAAAGAAAAAAAATATTTCTTCAAATTATTTCTTAAAAGTTTTTCAGCACTTCTAAAGTTAAAGGAGCAGGGCGCATTCATTTCACTATTTAGAAACACGCATCAGGAGCCTACTAGATGTCATAGACCAATAAGGCCCTGCCTACCCCTGAAATGTTTACACTCTAATAGAAGAAAATGGCATTTAAGTATCTAAAATACGATGCCTAAGTGCTCACCAGGACCAAACACTCCACAAACAATTCTGTTCATGACTGTTCTTGTTGCTTCAGGATAAAGAGATTAATTCTAGCTCCTCTGTGCACAGAAAGTGCAGAATCTCCCCTACGCACTTTGTGAGCATTACACAGGTTAGGCCTAACTTCCACAATCCAGAGAAGAAAAGAATTTCTATTGGTTTCATCCCATAAAACGTGTAATGGAAATCTTCTCCTCCTATTAGGATAAGGAGTATTAGTAAAGTTTCTATTATTAGATATTGTTTTCCACTACATTTTTTCCAAAGAAAAGAACAGGTCTCATAATACCCACTCTTCTATCCCTCTCCACTAATATTAGAATAGTCAGAGGTTTAGTGTTTCAATTGGTAACTGAGTTGTTGGTCTGCTGGGGTTCAAGTATGTAAGGATGACTCCAGCTAAGTAACTGGGTAGACAAGACATTGATGGGAACAGAATTATTCTACAAAATAAGTACTGAAACAAGTTCTAAAATCTTTATCCCACAAAAAAGCATAGTTCTTAGTGATATAAGTGAGGCAAAGACCTTTTCTGGTCAGTATGTTGGACAAATCTGAAAAATGCTTCACTCTTGGTTCACATTTGTGCCCTGCATGGAATGGAGTCAAGTGGACATAGCTTTGCTAATTCATTTGTACTCAGCATTTCTCAAGCATATCAGACATACTTGGGCATGCCTGAGAGCAGAAGCTACACACATGAGGGACCAAGCAACCACCAGAAAACTAATCAAGGTTAATTGACAGAAGGATCCTTTCTGGACAATAAGCCAAGGAAAGAGAAGAAGCTTATTTCTAAATAAAACATGTATCTGTTGCTCATCTTAGCCTCCTAGTCCTCAGGGATGCATGTCCCATGTCCTTGGTTGCCATGGGCTCATCAAAAAGAAAGAATCACATATATTTCCATGGGGTCTTGAGACCAAAAGACAGAGCCACAGGCTTGGCACCTATAGCACAGTGGTTACAGCACCAGCAACATGCACCAAGGCTGGTGGATTCAAACCTAGAAAGATGGGGAAAGGCAGGTCCCATGTAGTGCCCAAGAAGCACATGTGAAATTATTCTATGTGGACTCCCAAAGCTATGGAGGAAGAGTTTGAGAATCTAGAGTTTCCAGAGTTTGTTGAGGCAGAGCCAGAGAAACACTCCTTTGTGACTTATCTTCATCTTAGTTCTACCCCTAGTCTAGTGTGACTTCAGAAGTACTAGTTGTACTGAAAAATAGGGTTACACAAATAAGGAAAGAGAGAAAGAAGAGAAATTTTGTAACTCCCATCATTTCCCTGTGCATGAAGAAGTGTCTGCATCCCAGAACTCCTCATGAAGTTGCTCATTTTTTTCTGAAGAAAATATTTTAAAAATTACATAACAGTTCTCTTTTTACCCCTTGGCATGCAATGCTTATACTTGTTCTTCTCTTAATGTCTCTTGGAGTCAAATGGGCCTCTCTTGCTTCAATTCCAGAAGGAAGACTGTGAGGGTTCCTGCTTTCTAATATTTGCAGTGATCAGCAAACAAAGTTTCCTTGGAAAATTCAAGGTAAACTTGAGATACAATAGCAGGCCCTGTTCTCACAGCTAATTGAGGAATCTGGATGCTGCCCAGGTTTGAATACACAGGAGTAATTATTCCTTTCCCTTCACAGATAACTTTAGAAAAGCATTCCCTTACATTTATGAACTTTTCCCACTGCAGCATGAGAAACACAGGAATGCGGCTCTGTCTGCCTTGTCCAGAGGAAGATCTGTTTCCCAGAATTGAGTGACTGAGTGCAATTGTTTAAGCCTCTTTCTCCCCCCAAAAGACAAAAAAAAGGTTGAAAGTTTAGTTCAAGATTTTCTTTTGGGGAGTGGATGAATGGAATTTTATCAGATTACTGAGAAACTAATGGTAAGTATCTGCCAAAGAATCATATTGCTCTCTTTAAAAAGAAAAAAAAAAAAAAAAAAAGACCTTCATGCTGATTTTGCAGCAGGAAACCAGCCCACATGACCAATTAGTCAAGATGAAATGCAGTGGTCTGGCATTTCTGGAAATTTAATTCTCAGGTTTTGAAAAATCGGAGGAAAACAAGAAATCTTGTTGTTACAGTGGAATAAGTTGCCATCGTGGCAGCAACCCACTTGTAAGAAAAGCTCGTTTGCAAACAGGAAAGATTTTGAAGCAGAAATGTTCTATAAATGCAAAAATGTTCTATAAAACATCCTTTTTTTTTTTTTTTGAGACAGAGCCTCAAGCTGTCCCCCTGGGTAGAGTGCCGTGGCATTACAGCTCACAGCAACCTCCAACTCCTGGGCTCAAGCGAGTCTCCTGCCTCTGCCTCCCAAGTAGCTGGGACCACAGGCGCCCACCACAACGCCCGGCTATTTCTTGGTTGCAGCCGTCATTGTTGTTTTGGGGGGTCCGGGCTGGGGATTCGAACCCACCACCTTAGGTGTACGTGGCTGGCGCCTTAGCCAGTTGAGCTATAGGCGCCGAGCCAAAACATCCATTTGAAGTGACTACATGGAGATAATTTCAAACAAGCAGAGACAGAAATGGCACAGCAATGAAGACCCCACTGCAAAAAGGAAGCTATATCAAAGGAGCTAGAGTCCCACAGATTTTTTTTTATCCTTTGCTTCATTTGACCCTATTGTCAAGAAGAAAGTAATTAGGTTGCTCTGATTGAGGCTTTAAACACAATCAGTAAGGGATAAGCTGGGGCAACACAGACCAGATCTCATCTCAACAAAAAATAAAGCTGGGCATGGTGGCACACACAAGTAGTTCTGGCTACACAAGAGGCTGAGGCAGGAGGAATCTGAACCCAGGAGTTTGAAGCTACAGTGAGATATGGTGATGCCACTGCACTCCACCCTGGGTGACAGAGATTCTGTCTACAAAAAATAATAATAATAATTAATTAACCAGAATCAGAACACTACACCAGAGTTGAAAAACCAAAGATAAAAATTTGAAGCAATGTGGTTGGAGCAAGATGGCGGCCAAATAACAGCTTCCTTGCACCTGGGCACAGTGAGTCCGGGGAGAGGAGACTACAGGCATCTCTGGCTGGTGGGATGGCCCAGAAATATCCCTTTGGAGACACAGGGAGTCAGCAAGGGACTTCTGAATCCCATAAGGAGGACAAAAGCAGTGGAGAACTGGCAAGTGTTTGCGTATGTTCGTTAGGTCTAATCCCACCAGCAGTTGTAAGTACAGCAGCTGAGAAGTTGCAAACTGGAAAAGCCTTATTTGTGAGCTGTTTGGGTATTTTTTTGGACTTGGCACTCAGTTGAACTACCTTGAGAGAACTTGGGCAAGAGAGTAGAGGACTTTAAGCATCAGCTAGGGCCCCAGACTGAGCCACTGAGCCAGTCAGAGCTACTAGTGTTCAGCTGTGGGCCACACGGAGCCATTGTGGGAGAATTGCCCCAGCAAGCTCCACCCTCAGAGTCACAGAGCAAGGATCTGGTGGGAGCGAGTAATGTAGTGACTGAGCAGCCTAAAGGTGGGGACTGAGACACCTTGCAGCCTTGGCCCTCAGGGGCATAGTGTGAGATCAGTTTTGGCATACTGGATAAGTGGATAGCCCCTTCAGGAGTGATCCCAGCGACAAGTGCTTTCCAGGGAAAGCTTCTGCTTAGCCCAGGTTGGCAGTTTAAAGTGGCTTTTAAGCCAGCTGAGGTGAGATTTAGGGTCTCCACCTTACGTGGTTTGAGAAATCAGCAGTGGCCTCAAGTCTCCATCTCTTGACAGCCATATCAGCATTGTGATTAACATCTCATACCCCAGAAGATCACCTGTTGCTCAGACAATATTCAACAAGATATATATACTGCTTTGCTTTTTGGGGGGAGTGGAGGGGGTCTAGTTGGGTTTTCTGTTTTTGTTTTTGTTTTCCTTTCTTGTTGTTGTTTTTTAACTTCAACATTTTCCTTATAGATTTTTCCTTTCTTTTCTTTCTTCATTTTTCTAGTTTAAATATAATTTTCCATTGTTGCCTTTTTAACAATTAAAACTTCATTTCTGCTAGTGTTTCTACCCCTGTTATTTGGCTTTTTGCCCAATTTTATCCTGTAAAGTTTTTTGTTGGCTTGTTTTGGTTTGATTTATAGCATTTTTGTCTTTCCTCTCTACTTGGTGGAGGTGAGGTACTGTATCTGAACAGGCTAGCAAAGAGCTGCTGACCTCAAGGGATGAACCCAACCTGGCACCCACAGAGTTAGGGGTTTCTAAGTTTGGATCAAAGTACCCTACTGTACACCTATATTGCTCCTATCTCCCTCTTTCTGTGCCTCTCTTCTTTTTGTTAATATTCCAGTTTACCCACCCTCTCTCCTTTTTCTTTTTTCTTCCCCCTCTTTTTTTTTCTTTTTTCTCTTTTGTCTCTTCCTGCTCTTCAATCTTCTTATCCTTCTGGTAGGACGCATCAAAAATCTAGTCCAGAGGCATGGGAACTTAAAGAGCAAGAGGAAGTGAAAGGAAAATTAGGGCAAGGAAGCAGATAAATCACTCATGAGGAAGAACCAGCAGAAAAATTTTGGCAACATGAAAAACCAGTCCAGAACAACCCCCTCAAGGGACCATGAGGTAGCTACTGCAGAGAATTTCACCTATGAAGAAATATTAGAAATGACAGAAAGGGAATTTAGAATACAGATGATGAAAACAATGAAAAAATGATGGAAAATAACCAAAAGGAAATCCAAAAACAGAATCAAATAAGAGATGAACAATATGAAGAATATAGAAAGGATATAACAGAACTGAAGGAACTGAAGCAGCCAAATAAGGAACTTAAAGATGCAATAGAAAGTATCAATAGGCTCGGCACCTGTGGCTGAATTGGCTAAAGCGCCAGCCACATACACCAAAGGTGGCAGGTTGGAATCCAGCCTGGGCCTACCAAAACAACTATGATGGCTGCAACCAAAAAATAGCCAGGCACTGTGGTGAGCACCTGTGGTCCCAGCTACTTGGGAGGCTGAGGCAGGAGACTTGCTTGAGTCCAGGAGTTGGAGATTGCTGTGAGCTGTGATGCCAGGGAGATAGCTTGCAGCTCTGTCTCAAAAAAAAAAAAGAAAAGAAAAGAAAGGAAGGAAGAATCAACAACAGATTAGACCATGCAGAAGAAAGAATCTCAGAGGTAGAGGACAAAGCTCTATGAGATATCTCAGATACTTAAAGAGTCAGAAAAGAAGAGAAAGCAGAACATTCACTATCAGAATTGTGGGACTATATGCAGCATTCAAACATGCGAGAAGGGGAAGAAAAATGCCCCAGGGGAATGTAAGCCATACTAGAGAATATTATAAATGAAAATTTCCCAAATATCACCAAAGATTTTGACACACCTTTTCAGAGGGATATTGGACCCCAGGTGACCTCAACTCCAACTGAGCCTCTCCAAGACACATTGTGATGAACCTGTCCAAAGTGAAGACAAAAGAAAAGATTCTTCAGCTCTGCGTCTGTGGCTCAGATGGCTAAGGCTCCAGCGACATACACCTAAGGTGGCAGATTCGAATCCAGCCCAGGCCCGCCAAACAACAATGATGGCTGCAACCAAAAAATAACCAGGCATTGTGGCGGGCACCTGGTGGTCCCAGCTACTTAGGAGGCAGAGGCAGGAGACTTGCTTGAGCCCAGGAGTTGGAGGTTACTGTGAGCTGTGATGCTACAGCACTCTACCCAGGGGGACAGCTTGAGGCTCTATCTAAAAAAAAAAAAATGTA
>NW_003852638.1:541553-585755 GCF_000181295.1 Otolemur garnettii | reverse complement strand
AAAATGTATATGAAAACACCACACTGAACCCTGTGATTGCATTAATGTACACAGCTATGATTTAATAAAAAAAAAAAATCTAAAAAAAAAAAAAAGAAAGAAAGAAAGAAAAGATTCTTCAAGCTGCCAGGAGTAAGCACCAGTTGACCTAGAGGGGCAAATCCATCAGGGTGACTGCAGACTAATCTAATGAAACTTTCCAAGCCAGAAGACAATGGTCATCTACCTTTAATCTACTTAAACAGAACAATTTCCAGCCCAGAGTTCTTATTCTGCTAAGCTAAGCTTTAAAATTGATGGAGAAATCAAATCATTTACTGATATACAAACAATGAGGAAATTCACCGTAAGACCAGCTCTACAGGAAACACTCCAACCCATTCTACACACTGGCCCTCACAATGAATCAACAGCAAAGTAAGAACTCAGAAATTAAAGGACAGAACTTAACTTCCACCATGATGCAAAAGATAAAACTAAGCAATGAACTCTCACAAGATAAGATGAATAGAACACTACCACACTTATCAATTATCTCAATAAATGTCAATGGCTTGAATTACCCACTGAAGAGGCATAGATTGGATTAAAAAACACAAGCCATCCGTTTGCTGTCTGCAGAAAACACACCTAGCTTCAAAAGATAAATTAAAACTCTGAGTTAAAGGTTGGAAGACTATTTTTCAGGCAAATGGAATTCAGAAGAAAAGAGGAGTTACAATCTTAGTTTCAGATACATCTGGATTTAAAGCAACTAAAGTCAAAAAAGACAAAGATGATCACTTTATATTTGTCAAGGGAAAAATACAACAAGAAGACATTTCAATTCTAAATATTTATGCACCAGTTTAAATGCTCCAGATTCTTGAAACAGACATTACTCAGTCTGAGCAATAAGATATCCCATAATACCATAACAGGGGATTTTAATACTCCTCTTACAGAGCTGGACAGATCCTCTAAACAGAAATTAAATGAAGATATAAGGGACTTAAATGAGCCCCTAGAGCAACTGTGCTTGATAGATGCATATAGAGCACTCCATCCCAAAGTTAAAGAATATACATTCTTCTCATCACCCCATGGAACATTCTCCAAAATTGATCATATCCTAGGACACAACAAACCTCAACAGAATCAAAAAAATTAAAATTTTACCTTGTATCTTCTCAGACCACAAGGCACTAAAGGTGGAACTCAACTCCAACAAAAATGTTCAACCCCACACAAAGGCATGGAAATTAAACAACCTTCTGTTGAATGACAATTGAGTCAAGGAATAAATAAAAGAGAAAATCATTAACTTCATTGAGTACAACAACAATGAAGACACAAGCTACCAAACCTGTGGGATACTGCAAAAGCAATTTTGAAAGGAAAATTTATCACTTTAGATGCCTACATTCGAAAAACAGAAAGAGAGCACATCAACAAACTCACAAACCATCCTATGGAAATGGAAAATGAAGAACAATCTAAGCCTAAACCCAGCAGAAGAAAAGAAATATCCAAAATTAAATCAGAGATCAATGAAATTGAAAACAAAAGAAACATTCAGAAAATTAATGATACAAATAGTTGGTTTTTTGAAAAAAACAAATAAAATAGATAAATCTTTGGCCAGACCAACTAGAAATAGAAAAGTAAAACCCCAATCAGAAATGATAATGGGGAAATAACAACTGATGCCACAGAGATCCAAGAGATCATCTCTGAATACTACCAGAAACTCTATGCTCTGAAATTTGACAATGTGAAGGAAATGGATCAATACTTGGAATCACACCTTCTCCCTAGACTTAACCAAGAAGAAATAGAGCTCCTGAACAGGCCAATTTCAAGCACTGAGATTAAAGAAACAATAGAAAATCTTCCAACCAAAAAATGCCCTGATCTGGGTGGCTTCACATCAGAATTCTATCAAACCTTCAAGGAAGAGCTTATTCCCATACTCCAAAAATTATTCCAAAAAATGAAGAGGACGGAATCTTTCCCCAACACGTTCTATGAAGCAAACATCACCCTGATACCAAAACAGGAAAAGACCCAACTAAAAAGGAGAATTTCAGACCAATTTCACTAATGAATATAGATGCAAAAATTCTCAACAAAATCTTAGCCAATAGATTACAGCTTATCATCAAAAAAATCGTACATCATGATCAAATAGGTTTGATCCCAGGGATGCAAACCTGGTTTAATATACACAAGTCTATAAACATTATTCACCGTATCAACAGAATTAAAACCAAGAACAATATGATCCTCTCAATATATGCAGAAAAAGCATTCAATAAAATCCAGCATAATTTTCTAATTAGAACACTGAAGAGTACAGGCATACATGGCACATTTCTGAAACTGATCGAAGCTATCTATAACAAACCCACAGCTAATATTTTACTGAATGGAGTAAAACTGAAAACTTTTCCTCTCCTAACTGGAACCAGACAAGGTTGTCCTCTGTCACCATTACTATTCAACATAGTGCTAGAAGTTCTAGCCAATACAATTAGGTAAGACAAGGAAATAAAGGACATCCAAATGGGAGCAGAGGAGGTCAAACTCTCTTATTTTGCTGATGATATGATCTTATACTTAGAGAACCCCAAAGACTCAACCACAAGACTCCAGGAAGTCATCAAAAAATTCAGTGATGTCTCAGGATATAAAATCAATGTCCACAAGTCAGTTGCCTTTGTATACACCAATAACAGCCAAGATGAGAGGCTCATTAAGGACACAACTCCCTTCACCATAGCTTCAAAGAAAATGAAATACCTGGGAATATACCTAACAAAGGAGGTAAAGGACCTCTATAAAGAAAATTATGAAACCCTAAGAAAGGAAATAGAGGATATTAACAAATGGAAGAACATACTATGGTAATGGCTGGGAAGAATCAACATTGTTAAAATGTCTATACTTCCCAAAGCAATCTACCTATTCAATGTCATCCCTATTAAAATGCCAACATTGTACTTTCAAGATTTGGAAAAAATGATTCTGCGTTTTGTATGAAACCAAAAAATAAAAATAAAAACCATATAGCTAAGGCAATTTTTAGTAATAAAAACAAAGCTGGGGGCATCACCATACCAGATTTTAGGCTGTACTACAAAGCCATAGTGGTCAAGACAGCATGGTACTGGCACAAAAATAGAGACATAGACATTTGGAATCGAATAGAAAACCAGGAATGAAACTAACATCTTACAACCACCTAATCTTCGATAAACCAAATAAAACATACCTTGGGTGAAAGACTCCCTATTCAATAAATGGTGCTGGGTGAATGGGATATCCACATGTAAAAGACTGAAACTGGACCCACACGTTTCCCTACTCACAAAAATTGATTCAAGATAGATAAAGGACTTAAATTTAAGGCATGAAACAATAAAAATTCTCAAAGAAAGTATAGGAAAAACACTGGAAGATATTAGCCTGGGGAAAGACTTCATGAGGAAGACTGCTGTGGCAATTGCAACAACAATAAAAATAAACAAATGGGACTTAATGAAACTGAAAAGCTTCTGTACAGCTAAGGAGATAACAACCAAAGCAAATAGACAACCTACACAATGGGAAAGGCTATTTGCATATTTTGAAACAGACAAAAGCTTGATAACTAGGATCTATAGAGAACTCAAATTAATACACATGACAAAAGCCAACAATCCCATATATCAATGGGCAAGAGACATGAATAGAAACTTGTCTAAAGAAGACAGATGAATGGCTAACAAACATGAAAAAATGATCATCCCTAATTATTAGAGAAATGCACATCAAAACTACCCTGAGATATCATTTAACCCCAGCAAGAATGGCCCACATCACAAAATCTCAAAATTGCAGATGCTGGCATGGATGTGGAGAGAAGGGAACACTTTTACACTGCTGCTGGACTACAAACTAATACAACCTTTTTGGAAGTATGGAGAACCCTCAAAGAACTCAAGCTAGACCCCCCATTTTATCCTGCAATCCCATTACTGGGCATCTACCCAGAAGGAAAATAAATCCTTTTATTATAAGGACACTTGCACTAGACTGTTTTTTGCAGCTCAATTTACAATTGCCAAAATGTGGAAACAGCCTAAATGCCCACCAACCCAGGAATGGATTAACAAGCTGTGGTATATGTATACCATGGAATACTATTCAGCCATTAAAAATAACGGAGACTTTACAGTCTTTGTGTTAACATGAATGGAAGTGGAACACATTATTCTTAGTAAAGCATCACAAGAGTGGAGAAGCATGAATCCTATGTACTCAATTTTGATATAAGGACAATTAATGACAAGGGGATGGGGTGAGCAGAGAGAGGAAGGAGGGAGGAGGGGAAGAGATTAGCAGAGAGAGGGAAGGAGGGAGGGAGGTGGGGTCTTGGTGTGTGCCAGACTTTTGGGGGGCAAGACACGATTGTAAGAGGGACTTTACCTAACAAATGCAATCAGTGTAACCTGGTTTCTTGTACCCTCAATGAATCCCCAACAATAAATTAAAAAAAAAATTTTTTTTTGAAGCAAAAGAGAATCTCAAAAGTCAGGAACAGAAGCAATGAGAACCAGACCATTAATCCAAGATCAGAACACTCCATGTCAAAGGGAAGAGAGAAAATCAGCAGAGTTCAAGCTCACTTGTAAAATAGGGCAAGGCTAAAGATATCTAGGTGCAGCTCAACACAGGGCTCTTCAGACTTTTCCAAGGGACTCCTAACAACAAAGGGGAGTAGGTACATATTCTTCAAGATTCTGAGGCATGGCTAGAAAAACACAGGCATGGGCAGCATTCACAAATTTTATGTATCATACAAATTAAAGGGCAAGTTGCATTTTACTCCATAAGGTAGTTTTAGTCTATTTTGATGCAAAGATAATATAAAATCTGTCTCTCACCATGGAGTGAAATGGACTGATCAGAAGTTAGCACCATATGCAAAAACACCTCCCTTGTGCACCTGGGAGAATAGAAACCATCTGTGAAAATCTTAGACCTCAACATTGTCCTTGGCTGCACCTCCACATGATGTTAGATCCTTCCAGCCCTGGGGCCTCAGGATTAACTCCTGCTTTGCCCCACAGACATCAGGGTAGGCAGAGATTGCCAACTCCAATGACAAAGGGGGCCGAGCAGCTAACACAATTACTTGAGCTGTTTGCCTCAAGACCAAACATAATATCCAATCATTACAATCATTTTCAAAATTCCATGACAGCCAAATAAAAGATTCAAACAAGGCAAGACATGGGGCCATATAAAATCTATTGCCATTGTTACCATATGAATATTTCTGTTCCCCCAAAATCTATACAATCTGTATTAGGAGGTGGGGGCCTTTGTGAGGTGATTAGTGCCCTTATAAAAGAGGCCCCAGAGATACTCATTTTTCTTCCATCCTGTGAGCCCTCTATAAACCAAGAAAGTGGCCCATCACCAACTCTGAACCTGATGCCACCTTAATCTTGGTCTTCTCAGTCTCCAAGTAGTTTTATTTTGTTTTGTTTAATTCAAATATTAAGGAAATACAAATGTTTTTGTCACATGGACAGCTTTTGCAATGCCTAAGTCAAGGCTATTAATGTGTTCATCATCCAAATAATGTTAATTGTTGCTGATAGGTAGGATTTTCCCCTCCCTTCCTCATGATTTCTAATGTCCTTTATATCTCTCTGTACTCACATGTGCCTATCAGTTAGTTCCAAATTATTAGAGAATACATGTGGTATTTGTTTTTCCAATCCTGAGGTACTTCACATAGGATGATAGTGTACACTTCCATTCAAACTGCTGGAAAAAAAAAATTCATTTCATTTTTCATGGCTGAATAGTACTCCATGGTATGTATGTATGTATGTATGTATATACACATATATGTATATATACACACATATATATGTTATATATACCACATTTTGTTAATCCACTCATGAGCTGATGAACCTTTAGGTTGATTCCACATCTTTATGATTGTGAATTGTGCTGCAATAAAGATTTGAGTACAAGTATTATTTTTTATAAAATGACTTCTTTTCTTTGCACAAATACACACTAGTGGGATGGCCAGATCAAATTATAGGTTGACTTTCAGTTCTTTGAGGAGTCTCTACACTATTTTCCATAGAAGTTGTACTAATTTTCAGTCCTACCAACAGAGCATAAGCATTCTTTTCTCTCTGCATCACACCAACATCTATTGTTTTTTGACTTTTTTATAATGATGGGAGTAAGGTGATGTCTCACTGTGGTTTTAATTTGTATTTCCCTGATGATTAGTGGTGTTGAGCATTTTTTCATATGTTTGTGGGCCATTTTGTCTACTTCTTTTAAAAAACTTCTGTTCATGTCTTTTGCTCACTTTTCAATGGGTAGTTTTTGTTTTTTCTTGCTGATTTGTTTCAATTCTTCATAGATTCTGGATATTCACCCTTTATTAGATATATACTTTGCATGGATTTTCTCCCATTTTGTGGGCTATTTATTCTGTTGATTACTTCTTTTGCTGTGCAAAAGCTTTTTGGTTTAATAAAATTCCATTTTGTTGTTGTTGTTCTTGCTATAATTGCCTTTGGGTGTCTTTGTTATAAATTCTTTAACTAGGCCAATGTCTACAAGAGTTTTCCTATATTTTCTTCTAGAATTTTATAGTTTCCTGCCTTACTTTTAAGTCTTTTATCCATCTTGAATTTATGTTTGTGTATGGCAAGAGATAGGAGTCCTGTTTCATCCTTTGCGTGTGGCTATCCAATTTCCCCAACGCTACTTATTGACTAGGACTTCTTTTCCCTGGTATGCATTGTTGCCTAATTTGCCAAAAATCAGCTGGTTGTAGATAGATGGTTTTATATCTGGGTTCTCTGTTCTGTTCCATTGGTCTATGTCTCTACTTTTATACCAATATCATGTTTTGGTTACTATTGCCTTGCAGTATAATTTAAAATCTGGTAAAGTTATGCCTCCGGATTTGTTCTTTTTGCTTAAGATTACTTTGCTCATTTGGGCTGTTTTTGGTTTCCAAATGAAGTGTTGAACTATTTTCTCTAGATCTGTAAAGTATGATGTTGGTATCTTGATGAGGATTTCCTTAAGTCTGTAAACCACTTTGGGCAGTATAGACATTTTAACAATGTTGATTCTACCAATCCATGATCATGAAATGCTTTTCCATTTGTTTGTGTCATATGCAATTTCTTTCATTAGTGTTTCTTTCATATAGTTCTCCTTGTGAAGATCTTTCACTTCCTTGGTTACATATATTCAAATTATTTTATTTTCTCTGTGTATTGTGAATGATATAGAGGCTTTGACTTGACTCTCAGTTATTTGTACATAGAAATACTAGTGATTTGTGTACATTGATTTTTTTTAACCTTAGACTTTGCTGAATTTATCAATTCCAGGTGTTTTTTGGCAGAGTATTTGAGATTCTCTTGATCATATGGTCAGCAAAAAGTAGTAGTTTGATCTTCTCTTTCCCTATTTGAATATTTTTATTTCTTTCTCTTACCTGATTGCTCTGTCTAGAACATCCAGTACCATGTTGAATGAAAGTGGCAACAGTGGACACCCTTATCTTGTTCCGGTTCTTAGGGGGAATGATTTCAATTTTTCCCCATTCTGTTTGATGTTGACTATGGGTTTGTCATATATGGCTTTTATAATTTTGAGATTATGTTCCTTTTATGCCTAGTTTATTGAGAGTTTTTATCATGAAAGGGTGCTTAACTTTATCAAATGTTTTTCTGCATCTATTGAAATAATCATCTGGTATTTGTTTTTGCTTCTATTTGTGCAATGAACCACATTTATTGGTTTACATATATTGAACCATCCTTGCATCCCTGCAATAAAGCCCACTTGATGGTGAATTATTTTTCTAATGTGCTGTTGAATTTGGTTGGCTATTATTTTATTGAGGATTTTTGCATTTACAGAGGGTGCCAAAAAAAAAAGGTATATACATTTTAAGAAAGAAAAGGACTGCATTTAAATTGTAATACTCAATATATACCAATAACATTTGTTATTTTAATGTATCTTGTATCTCTTCTAATTGTAAAAGTCAAACATGACTTAAGTATTATAATTTCCTTTCTTATGTATACACATTTTTTGGCAACCTCTATATATGCATAAAGGATATTGGTCTGTAGTTTTCTTTTTTTGTTATGTCCTTTCCCAACTTTGGCATCAAGATGATATTGGCTTCAGGGAATGAATTAGGGAGGATTTTCTCCTTCTCAATATTATGGTATAATTTCAGTTTGACAAGAACCAGTTTCTCTTTGTAGATCTGATAGAATTAAGCTATGATTCTCTCTGGGCCTGGGATTTTTTTATTGGGAGCTTTTTTATTATTGATTCAATCTCACTACTCTTATTGGTCTGTTCAGGATTTCTCTCTTCTTGATTCAAGCTTGAGAGGTTGTATGCTTCCAAAAATTTATCATTTCCTCTAGATTTTCTATTTTGTGTGCATAAAGTTATTTGTTCATAGAAATATTACTGATTTGTGTACATTGATTTTTTTTAACCTGAGACTTTGCTGAATTTATCAATTCTAGGTATTTTTTGGAGGAAGTTATTCATAGAAGTCTTGAATGTCCTTTTGTATTTTTGTGCTGTCAGTTTTAATGTCTCTTTTTCAGTTCCAAATGAGCTTACTTGAATCCTCTCTCTTAGTTAATGTAGCTGTATCAATTTTCTTTCTCTTCGCGAAGAATCAATTTTTCATTTCACTGATCCTTATAGTGTTTTTATGGTTTCAATTTCATTTAATCCTTCTCTTATCTTTCTTATTTCTTGTCTTCAGTAGCTTTGGGTTTAGTTTGTTCTTATTTTTCTAGTTCCGTGAGGTGTAATTTGTGATATTTCTGTCTTTTTGATGTATGTACACTTTTATTGCTATTAGCTTCACTCTTAGCACTGCTTTTACTGCATCACAGAACTTTGGTAGCTTGTGTCATGACTGTAATTTAATTAAAAAAATTTATTTCCATCCTAATTTCCTCATTGACCTAAGGATTGTTCAGCAATAGTTGTTTAATTTCCACATATTTGTATAATCTTAAGACTTCCTTTTAGGACTGGGAGCAGTGGCTCAGGCCTATAATCCTAGCACTCTGGGAGACCAAGGCAGGTGACTTGCCCAAGCTCAGAAGTTTGAGACCAGCCCGGGCAACAGTGAGATCCTATCTCTAAAAGCTTGAGCCCAAGAGTTTCTGGTTGCTGTGAGCTATAACACCACAGCACTCTACTGAGGGCAACAAAGTGAGAGTCTGTCAAAAAAAAAAAAAAGAAGAAGAAGAAGAAGAAAGAATTCCTCTTAGAATGACTTCCTAGTTTTATTCCATTGATATTCCATATGATCTGAGAGCACAGATGGTATGATTTCAATTATTTTTTAACTTGCTTACACTTCTATTGAAGCCTAACATGAGGTCTCTCTTGGGAAAATGTTCCATGTACTGATGAGAAGAATGTCTATTCTGCAGTTTGGGGTAGAATGTTCTGTAAATGTCTGTTCAATCCATTTGTTCTAGAGTCCTGTTTAAATTGAGTCTTCTTTGTTTATTTTCTGCCTTGATGAGCTGTCTAATTCTGTCAGTACAGTATTGAACTCCTCCACTATTATCACATTGCTGTTTATTTCACTTCTTAGGTCTAGTAATAATTTGTTTTATGAATTTGCTCCAGTGTTAGAAGCATATATATTTAGGATTCTTATATCTTCTTATTGATTCTTTTATCTGTATATATATATATATATATATATATATAATGACCATCTTTGACTTTTTTTTTTTTTTTACTTATTGATTTAAGATCTGTTTTATTGAGGCCAGGAGCAGCAGCTCATACCTCTAACCCCAGCACTCCGGGAGTCAAAGTGGATGGATCGCTTGACTCAGGAGTTTGAGAACACCCTGAGTAAGAGTGAGACCCCATCTCCACTTAAAATAATAATAATTATAACCAGGCATTGTAGCAGGTGCCTGCCATCTAAGCTACTTTGGAGGCTGAGACAAGAAGATCACTTGAGCTCAAGAGATTGCTGTGACCTATGAAGCCACAGCACTCTAGCCTGGGGCAACAGAGTGAGACACTGTCTCAAAAATAAATAAATAAAATTCATTTTATCTGATATAAGAATAGCTTCTCCTACTCAGTTTTGTTTTCCATGTGTGTAGAATATTTTTCCTCCCCTTTACTTTGAGCCTCTTTTATGAATTAAATGGGTATATGTAAACAGCAGATATCTGGGGGGCGGGGGGTGTTTTACAAGTTTTGGTAGTGTTTCTATTTTCATTTGTCTCAAGATACTTTTAACTTCTTTTTTAATTTATTTCTTATCTCATCTGTTGTTCAATTTTTACAATTTTGTGAGTTTTCCAAGATTCCTCTTATTATTGATTTCCAGTCTCATGTCATTGTAGTCAGAAAAGATACTTAATATGATTTCAATTTTCTCAGATCTGTTAAGACTTGTTTTGCAGGCTAGCATATGATCTATCCTGGAGAATGTTCCATATCTACTTGAGAATTTCATACTCTGTTACTGTTGGAGGGAATGTTCTGTAAACATCCATTGGATATATTTGGTCTAATGTTTATTTCAAATTCAATGTTTTCTTGTTGGTTTTCTGTTTAGGTGTTCTATCTAATGTTGAAAGGAGAATATAGAAATCTCTTACTCAATTTTAATTACTCAAATTATTTCTTTGCAGTCTAACTGCAGTCTATCTCATGCTTCAGATCTACTAATACTTGCTTTATATGTGTATATGAAATCATGGTGGGTGCCTATGTGCTTATCATTGTTAAAACTTCTTGAAGATTTGACCCTATTATTATTATATAATGACCTTCTTTGTCTCTTGCTACAGTTTTTGACCTAAAATCTATTTTGTCTCATATAAGTATAGTTACCACTGTTCTCTTTTGGCTTCCATTCAGTGGAATATCTTTTTCTATTCCTTCACTTTCGGTCTATGTGTGTCCTTTGACGGTAAATGATATAGTTGGATCTTTTTTTTCAATCTATTCTTTCACTGGATGCAGTTTGATTAGAAAATTTAACCTATTAGGTGAATCTTTCTAAGAGTAGAATGTGAACGTTTTAAAGCAATAACTGAGAAAATGACATGAAGGCTGTGTTGACCAGTTTGATGGAAGTATTTCAGATTGCATGTGAAAACCCCACACTGTACCCCAGAAGTGCATTAATGTACATAGTTACCATTCAATAAAAAAAAAAAAGAAAATTTAACCTATTTACATCAAATGCAATAGTAAGTCCTTAGCTATCAATGATTACTTTGATCAATAATTACTTTGAGAGGAAGAGGTCAAGGCCAGTTAAGAGGGTCAGGGAGGTCTGGGAGGGGTGAGTGTGGTCAGGGCTGGCCTCATGAAGAAGGTGACACTAGTGTGCACACCTGACAGAGGGGAGGGGATGAACCTCAAAGCCCATCCCTATGGCCTCATCAAAGTAATTATTGATAGCTAAGGACTTACTATTGCATTTTGTTAATTGTTTTCTGGTTAATTTGTAGATCCTTTATTCCTCTCTTCCTGTATTCCTCTGTGGTCTGAAGATTTTATGTAGTGGTATGCTTTAAATTCTTTCTTTTTATCCTTTGTGTATCTACTAAGAGTTTTTGTTTCTTGGCTATTATCAGGCTTACATAAAACACTTTGTACTAATAACAGGCTTTTTAAGCTGATAATGACTTAACTTTGATCACTTGCATAAATTCTACACTTTCACTCCTCCCCTAGTTTGTCTTTGGTCACATATTTTGTATCATTTATAGTTTATGTTCCTTGACAAATTATTGCACCGATAGTTGCTTTTAATATGTTTGCCTTTTAAAATCTATACTAGAGATATAAATAACTTTTACACAATCCTTAAAGCATAAGAATGCCTTGTACTTGCTTTTTCCAGTGAGTTTTATATTTTCATGTATATTCTTGTTGCTGCTTAGTGACTTTCTAAGGTGCTATACTCAGGGTAGGACAGTGCACAAGAGTATCTCTGTTTTTTCTACCCATTTCGATATGAATATTTTTGCAATCATCCAGGGTGTAGAAATCTTTCAAGTGGATTCTGTATTTTTCATAGAGATAATTGATCTATGTGTAGGTGTCTACTTGGTGTGTCTGTGGGAGAATGGATAGGTAAAAGCATCCTATTCTGCCATGTTGATAACTCATAGCTTTATATTTTAAAATGAGTTCAGTTCTAAGACTATCTCCCAAAAGGAAATCTACAGTGTATAAAGTAAGAAAAGAAATTTTCAACAAAATCTGTACATTATAATCCAAGTGTTACAAAAACAAATGACTAAAAATAACCCCCATGTAAGTGTATGCATATATGGAATGTGTCTGTGTACATCTGTGTGCTTATATATATGTATATATATATGTATATGCAAAGCGAAAAAGTGGAAACATTTCTTCTGGGTCACGAATAATTACTGCAAGCAGAGTTTGAGGGCATTACTAAATTTCACCTTATGCATCTTTTCATTATTTCATTACCTATAACAATCACAATCACAAATTGTCATTATGAATAATAGCAACAAGTAAAAGAATAAATAGAAGTAAAAAAGGAAAATGGAGGAAGAGAGGAGTACGATGGTGCTTATAAGTTCTCTTCAAGTTTTAATTGCCAATCATTTAGTTCCAGTAACCTAGATTGTTTTATTATTTTACTATTTTTGTACCTTCTGACAATTTGGTTAATTCTTTCCACCTTGAATTCTTCTTCCACAACTATTTTTGATAAATTAAATTTATCAGTTTAACTAGCAGTTACTAATTTTATAAAAATCATCTACACATATTCAGGAACAATCTAGTATTGAACAATGGTGTGTAAAAAAGAAAAGCTAAGTAGTAAGCCATGGAAGTTTAATGTTTCTGTTATGAAAAAGTATTTGAAAAATCAAAACAGGACCCTAGATAGGCCTTTGACTTCAACAAGTTTTTTATAATTTGCCAATTCCTTTAAACAAATCCTTACAGGAATATACCAAGCTGATGAGATTCATAAAGTAAAATCATGTTCCAAAGTTCAAGTAAATATATGTAAATGTACTTCTAGTAAAAGTATCAAATAACACTTTGATAAGACTGTAGAAAAAGGTGACTGCAACCTTAAGAACCACCACTTAAAACTGCATTCCTTGGAAGACTGACCTTGAGAATTGGAGTAAGAAGACATAAGAATAAGATAAGATAAAGAAGCCCACAACTTTCAGCATCTTCCATTTTTTACAGCCCCTTTGCCTCAGGTAAGCTCTAGTGTAACCCTGACACCTGTTCTAGAAGGCCTGAGGCTGTGGGGTGCTGCTGAGGGCAATGAAAGCAATCTTAACCACAGACAGCCTGGATGGCCATGGCTTTTTCTCAAAGAACTCTGGACACCTGAGAGAAAATTTCTATAGTCCCTAGTTCCTTTCTGTTGAGTAGAACACATAAAACATGGGAATATATCACAATATGACTTGGCCAAAAGGAGCAACCACAGGAGCTCTCTGGGGCTGTCAGCTCAAGTTAACTTCTGTTTCACAAGCCAAATTTCCTCCTATTCATTACTTCTCTTTTTAAGTAACAAATCCTTGAAACACCTCCTCAGGCCTGCAGGCCAACAATTAGTCACCCAGCAAGTACACCATGAGGAGCACCTTGAGCCCTACAGTCGGGTACCAGAAACCATGGGAAGAGCTATCACACTACCCAATGCATAACTGCTGAGAAAGGTGGCTTTGAAAACTCTGCTTGGGATGGCTGTCCAATGTTCTATTCACTCATTAAAATGAGTTCTTTCATCTTATAAACAAGCCTGCCTTCCCCACTTTCTCTGCCCTTTCATGACCACAAGCTAGAAAGTGTTTACCAACTAATGCTTCTTCCCTTTGGTAAGGAGACATTGACTTGAATGTTTGCATCAGCTTTCTGTGAGCATCAAATGTCTTAAGCTCTTGTTGTATTAGAAAGGAGTGATATTGGCTTTGATTCTCTGCTTCATACTCTGCCATTCACCAAGAAAATGTGTGAATATTCACAACAATCAAACTTGGACATATGTAAAAATCCTCACCCATGCGTGGTTCATACTTTCCTTTCCTCTGCAAATGGGAGCTGTCAAAAACAAATTAAGTAATTACATGGTGTTGCTGCAGCTGTGTGTATCCTTCATTACATTATATGACTATGATTAAGGGATGACTCTCTCTTGCTTAGTTTTAAAAATATTTATAATGGAAAGTGGGTTGTCAGGGCATGTTCAAATGTTGCCAAAAATAACAAAAAGTAAATGAAAATGACCTTGATGGCATGGCACAGCTGTGTGAAGTGTGTGTATGTGTGGGTGTACGGTAAATGTTCTGTTATCTTGTAAAAATTATTCTGGCTAACTGCTTTTTTCTAATTAATAGAAATGTCCTGTAAATATAGAAACAAAGTGTGTCAATTTTAAATAACACTAAATAAAATATCTTTAGCATAAACAAAATAGTATAAACAGAATTTACTGACCATAATTTATCATTTTTTTTTAAGAACTAGCAATTCCCATTGAAAAACTTTGTATAAACAAATAACAGGTATTTAACCAAGAAAATAACATCCTTGAGACCTAATAATCTTGCAAGGTGAGAGTATTCAGTTGTGTTTTTGTTGTCTGACATCTGGAGAAAAAGACAAAACAGTTAAAAGGAATAAAAAATGGTTGATTGGCTCAGCACCTGTAGCACTGTGGTTATAGCACCAGCCACATACACCCAGACTGGCAGGTTTGAACCCGGCCCTGGCCAGCTAAACAACAATGACAACTGCAACAAAAAAATAGCTGAGCCTTATGGTGGGCACCTGTAGTCCCAGCTGCTTGGGAGACTGAGGCAAGAGAATCGCTTAAGCCCAAGAGTTTGAGGTTGCTATGAGGTGGGACACTATAGCACTCTACCAAGGGCAACATAGAGATTCTGTCTCAAAAAAAAAAAAATGATTGATCATCCCAGAATTTCTTGCTACAAAATCATACCAGTCTTTGGGCACTTGATATCCTCAAAATCCTTAATTTCAACATTCTGAATTAATAAGGATAAGAGAAGAAAACAGTTGTCCTTTCAAGGTTAATGCTTAACTTTTCAGGGAAAGTGTTCTACCTTGAGAAGGATAATTTTAAACAAATTGTATTTGTATAAGAATATATGCACATACTGGGAATATCAGGCAAAAGACATCTAGATAAAAGAGAAGTGGTTATACACATTTTTATGTATTAACTTTGTGTGAACTTTTTAAGAGGATACATTATCTCAGAATTTTAGAGTTTCAACCACAAGAAACAATAACAAAACAAGGCCAAAAAATTAAAGGACAACAAAAAAACACAAAGAAAGACAAAAAAAAACTGGCCAGAACCAAATAAGCATAAATGTTTTTTGTTTTTTCTTTTTGAGACGGAGTCTTACTTTCTCTCTTTACTAGAGTGCTGTGCCATCATAGCTCACAGCAACCCCAAACTCTTGGGCTTAAATGATCCTCTTGCCTCAGCCTCCCAAATAACTGGGACCACAGGTGCCCATCACCACACCTGACCTGCTTTTCTATTTTCAGTAGAGACAAGGTGTCACTTTTGCTCAAGCTGGTCCTGAACTCCTGAACTCCTGATCTCAAGCAATCCACTCCCCTCAGTCTCCCAGAGTGCTAGGATTACAAGTGTGAGCCACAGCACCCAGCTGAGTATAAATTTTTAAATCTTTGAAACCAGTAAGATTTTCAGGAACATGTCTTTCTATACTTTGAAGGAAACCTTTATTACAAAGCTTTAGAAGTAATAAGTAAAATGTACCAAAACAACAAAAAAGACTAACACATAGCCATGCTAGGAAAAAAAATTGAAAATCCCTAGATAACAGATAAACAGAGAAATCAAGACCAGAACACAGGTGACTCAACAGCAGTTTCAAACTCCATTACAAGCCCTAGAATTTCAGCACTGGATCCTAATGGCTCTGTAAAGACAGGAGACAGAATGTCTATAGAAGTGGAAAGAGCTGTAATTGGATATTTCATGTAAAGCATGGAATCTTAAAGAGCTACCTCCTCCATTAAAAGACTTAAACAACTCCTCCCATCTGACTATGAAACCAATGAGAAAGCCTGACAGCCCTCTAAGGACTTGGGTTAAAAACGAGTTAACTGTGAGAACTCATTCACTGAGTTGTAAGGGTTCCACTCACATTGTTAAGCAATTCACTAAAGTTCTAAAGGCTCCACTCACAATACAGTAGAATCTCTCTAAGCTGACTACCCAGAGGACTGTTACAAATTGATCAACACACAGAGGTGGTCAACATAAGGAATTAGGCCTACCATACTGCTGTGTACATGTGTTATATGTTCAGTCTGTGAAAATTAGGTCAACTTAAGGAGGTGGTCAGTGCAAGGAGGTGGTCAATTATGGCGGTTGTACTATATTTGTTTTTTACTTTTTTTGAGTAGATTATAGAGCTGACACCCTACAAGATGAAATAATAAAAGAACTATCTAAAGTTAAGTATGTAAAGCCTCAAAAGAATAAGATGTTACTGCCAAAGGATTCATGTAGCCAACTAATAATGCTTATAAAAATAATGATTTCAAAATTATTGGCTCATTACATAAGAAGCATAACTAAAACTCAGGAGAGAATTCTAAAACCATGTTTCTATGATTTAAGAAATATAAATAGCATACAGAAATTGAGCTCACCTCTTCACCATTTGTTTTACTAATGAAAAAAGCATTGATTCACTTATAGTTCTTCTTTGAACTTATGTGTCTCTTTTGAATCTTATATTAAGATGATATAGGATGTAAATAATTAAATCATGAAGTGTAGCTCTTTTCATTAACTGCCAATGTGTGCAGAAAATATAACAAAAGAACAAACTACAACTTTTTTTTAGATATGGTCAAAACATAGTTGGCAAAAGCTACCAAAAGAAATATAGTCAAGTGGCAAATGAAATATTTATATAAACTATTACGTATTATTGATTAATAATATGACCACACTTATAAATGATTTTTGCCATAAATAACATGCACAGTTTTGGCCAATATAAACATACTACTAATAGTTAGAGGGGAAAAAGACTTGAGATTATGTCTGATCCCCCCCAAAAAAAGTCAACTTGATCTCCCTCCCCCCCAAAAAAGAGAAAGAGAGGTTTACATATGTTTAAAAAACTTCCCTAGAATAAAAGTAAAAGTTTCTAATTACCTTTCTACTTATAGAGCCCCATCCTGTAAGGATGGTGGTATATCAAATAAGGATTAGCACATCTGAACTAGTGATCATCTAAAAGTCTATGGTTTCCTTATCAACGGAAAGGGTAGAGTAACATGAGCTACATCCAGGAGTCTAAAGAACAGCATTTGATTGGAAGAAGTTCTCCTCAGTTTAATTTCTGGTAATTATGGCCTTGAAATGACTCCCATCTCTTTTGCTGTTTTAACCAACAAAGCCCATATATACATTAACTTGCTGACAACTCTGTGGGAAAGGGGAATAGGCAAATGCCAAACCTGACTTGACCTGAAGGCCTCTGTGCATCCCTAGAGACACTGAGTTTCCACTTTCATGTATGTAAAGGGGAAGGTGTAGCAGTAAAGAAGATAGGTAGTGAAGCCCAGGACCTGCCAAGGTGAAGAATGTGATAGAAGATCCCTGCTTAAAGCTGAGGGCCTAATAACAACTGCCCTATAAGAGAGAAAGAGAATGTCAAGCAAACTTGCCTATCTTATTTTGATGTCAAAGGGAAGGGGGAAGAAAAATGAATCTCCCTTGAGGGTTAATATGCACAAAGTGACACTCCCTATGGTCTGTGGTTCCAATTCATAGACCTTTGATAGGCCAAGAACTTTAAGTGAAGGATTTATTTTAAAGTATTTGTAAAAGGAATTATGAGACAGAATGAAGAAGAAATAAAATTTTAAAAGATAATGGCTGTATAGTATTGTATACTTTAAAATTGCTGAGAGAAAAATCTTAAGTATGCTTCATATTCACATGGATGGAGCTGGAAAATGTTCTTCTTAGCAAAGTATCACAAGAATGGAAGAAAAAGTATCCAATGTACACACCCCTATTATGAAACTAATTTATAGCTTTTATATGAAAGCTATAACCTAATAACAGCCTAAGAATACGGGGAGGAGGGAGGGAGAGGGGAGGGAAGAATGGGTGGAGGGAGGGGGATTGGAGGGATCAATTCTGAGGTTTATCTTACAAGGGTACAAGTGAATCTTTCTAAGAGTAGAATGTGAATGTTTTAAAACAATAACTAAGAAAATGACATGAAGGCTATGTTAACCTGTTTGATGGAAGTGTTTCGTATTGTTTGTGAAAACCCCACACTGTACCCCAGAAGCCCATTAATGTACGTAGTTACCATTCAATAAAAAAAAAAAAAAACACAAAGTATCACATACATAAAAAAAAATCTTAAGTATGTGAGATGATGAATTCATTAACTAGCTTAATTTCACAATGTATGTGTATACCAAAACATCACAGTATATACCATAAATATAGAGGGTGCCAGAAAAATGTATAAATATTTTAAGAAAGAAAAATATATCAAAATCATAATACTCAATATATACTGATAACGTTTGTTATCTTATATATTTTACCTTATGTCCCTTTTAATTACAGAAGTCAAACATGATGTATTATAATTTTAATATAGTTTTTGTTTCTTAAAATGTGTATACCTTTTTTCAGCACCATCCATAGATGCAATTTTTATTTGTAGATTTTTTAAAAATAAAAAGTTAAAAAAAATTAAGAGATAATAACTGAGAGTTTTCAGAATTTCTGAAAGACACCAATCCTCAGATAATTGCACTCAATGAAACCCAAAGAAATAAACACCATAGTGAAACTAAAGAATATCAAAAAAGAAAATAATTTTTTAAAGCAGCCAGAAAGAAAAGAAAGATTGCCCGCAGAGAAATGGCAATAAGACTGATGGCTTACTTCCCAATGTCTATCCACTGAAAGCCAGAAGACAATGAACTGAAAGAAAATAATCAGCAAGCTAGAACCTTAGTTCCAGCAAACATTATTTTCAGTTATAAATGGTATTTGCTGAAATATGGTCTTGTATATAGAAAATCCCAAAAACTCCACCAAAAGACACCTGAAATCAATAAATAAATTCAATAGCCTCATGTTATAAAACCAATGTACATAAATCAGTAGCATTTCTATATACTTCAGTCAAGCTGAAAGTCCAATCAAAGACTCCATACCATTCACAATAGCAACAAAGAAAACAAAATACCTTGGAATATATTTAACCAAGGAGGTAAACGATCTCTACAATAAAAATTGTGAAACACTGAGGGAAAACATTGCAGAGGACACAAACAAATGAAAAGACATATCATGCTCACGGATCAAGAGAGTCAACATTGTTAAAATCTCCATACTACCCAAAGTGATTTATAGATTCAATACAATCTCTATCAAAATGCCAATGTCATACTTCACAGATCTACAAAAAATAATTTGACACTTCATTTGGAACCAGAAAAGAGCCCAAATATCCAAAACAATCTTAAGTGAAAAGAACAAATCTGGAAGCATCACATTACCAGACTTCAAACCATATTACAAGGCTATAGTAACCAAAACAGCAGGGTACTGGTATAAAAATAGAGACATAGACCAATGCAAATGAACAGAGACCACAGATATTAAATCATTTACCTACAGCCCACTGATCTTTGACAAAGCAGACAATGCACACAGGGGAAAAGAAGCCCTTTTCAATAAATGATGCTGGGAAAATTGGATAGCCACATGCAGAAGAATGAAACAGGTATCCTACTCCTTGCTATATGCAAACATTAATTCAGGATAAAGACTTAAGGACTTTAGGGAGAAAAGGGAACACTGCTTGCACTGCTGGTGGGAGTGCAAGCTAATATGTCCCTTTTGGAAAGAAGTATGGAGAATACTCAGGGATCTAAAAGTAGACCTGCCATTTGATCCTAAATTCCTTTACTAAGTGTATATCCAAAAGACCAAAAATCGCTTTATAACAAAGATATTTACACCAGATTGTTCATTGCAGCTCAATTCATAATAGCCAAGTCATGGAAGAAGCCCAAGTGCCCATCGACCCATGAATGAATTAATAAATTGTGGTATATGTATACCATGGAATATTATGCAGCCTAAAAAATATGGAGACTTTACCTCTTTTACATTTACATGAATGGGGCTGGAACATATCCTACTTAATAAAGTATCTCAAGGATGAAAGAAAAATATCCAATGTACTCAGTACTATTATGAAACCAATTTACAATCACTCACACTTTCACATGAAGAATAGATCATAACTATGGCCCAAGATGAAGAAGGGAGGAGGGGGGATAGGAGGGGAGAGGGAAGGTCAGATTGAGGGAGGGTGAATGGTGGGATCACACCTATAGTGCATATTGCAAGGGTACATGTTGGCTTTATTGGTATAGAGTATAAATGTCTTAACACAATAATTAAGTAAACGAGATGAGGTATACATTAACCAGTGTGATGTGTTCCTAATTCTATATGAAATCAGCACATTGTACCCCATAAATGCATTAATGTGTACATGATCTATGTGTTTATGATTAATAAAAAAATTTTAAAAATAAAGACTTAAAGGCATAAAATCATAAGAACTCTACAAGAAAATGTAGGAAAAACTCTCCTCTATATCAACCTAGGCAAAGAATTTGTGACTAAGACCCCAGTGGCAATTACAGAAACAACAAAAATAAATAAAAGGAATTTGATCGAATTAAAAAGCTTCTGCACAGCTAAGGAGGTAATCAGCACAGCACATAGACAGCCTACAGAATGGGAGAAAATATTCTCAAGCTGTACATCTAATAAAAGGGCTAATATGCAGAATCTACAAAGAACTCAAGCAAATCAGCAAAGAAAAAAAACAAATAACCCCATCAAAAAGCGGCCAAAGGACATGAGCAGAAGCTTTTCAAAAGAAGACAGATGAATGGCCAATAAGCATATGAAAAAATGCTCAACATCACTAATAATCAGAGACGTGCAAATTAAAACCACAATGAGATTATCATCTTACCCCTGTTGCAATGTCTTTTATTAAAAAGCCAAAAAACATGGCACAGATAAATGCTTATATGCTATTGATGAAACTGCAAATTAGTACAATCCCTATGGTAAACAGCATAAAGACTCCTCAAAGAACTAAAAGTAGACCTACAATTTGATACAGCAATCCCACACTGGGAAAAAGAAATCATTTTACCAAAAAGATACCTACACTCAACTGTTTATTGAAGCACAACTCACAATTGCAAAATGTGGTATATGTATACCATGGAGTACTATTCAGCCGAGAAGAAGGAATAATTAAGGCCCTTTGCAACAATTGTAATGGAACTAGAGACTATTATCCTAAGTGAAGAATGCAAAGAATGAATAAACAAACAGCACACATACTCACTATTAAATTAGAACTGCTGAGAACACATGTACACAGAGGGAAGTAAAAGTCATTGGAAATCAAGCAGAGGAGAAGCAAAATTCTGCCTACTGGGTACAACTAGCACTATTTGGGTGATGGGCAAACTTCTAAGTGTGTCTTAAGTATTACAAAAGCAATCCATGTAACCAGAAACATTTGTACCCTCTTGGTATTTTCAAATTATGTGTGTGTGTGTGTGTGTGTGTGTATAGTATAGTATACATTTTTTATATTTATGTATGTATATGTGTGTGTATGTGTGTGTGTATATATATATCCAAATGTTAGAGAGATAGGTATTCACAATAAAATTCTTTCAATGTTGCTGTATCTTTAAATATTTTGCAATAAAATACTGGAAAAACATTCCTCTAAGTATGAAGTGCAATGAGGACATTTTCAGGCAAACTAATAAACTATAAGGACTTTAAGCAATAGAATTATCTAAAATAGAAAGGATTAGGTGCGAAAAACAATGGTGAGCAAAAATACTGGGCTGGTAGCTAGTTGAGTAAATCTAAGCAAATTCACAGTCTAAAATAATAATGATCTATTTTATGGAGGAAAACATTCTAGAAATAAAATTCAACTGCAGTAGTGTATGAGGTGGATGGAAAGTGAGTAGAATTTAAACAGTCTAAGGTCTTTGTATTTTATGAGAGAACAATAAGGATACTGATTAGCTTAAACTTTGTTAAGCACGTATGTTAAACTAGCTTTGGTAGTGACTTAAAAGATAAAGAGAACATAATTTCCAAGCCAAAATAAAATTAGAAAAAAAAAATTTACAGCAAGCAAATAAAAACTAAATGTAAGCTGGGTGTGGTGGCTCCCCTCCTGTAATCCTACCACCCTGGAAGACTGAGGTAGGAGGATCCCTTGAGCTTAGGAGTTCAAGACCAGCCTGAGCAAGAATAAGAACCCATCTCTATTAAAAATAGAAAAATTAGCTGAGCATTGTGGTGGGTGAGCACTGTGGTGGGTGCCTATAGCCCAGCTACTTAGGAGGCTGAGGCAAGAGGATCACTTCAGCTCAAGAGTTTGAGGTTGCTGTGAGCTAGGTTGACACCATGGCACTCTAGCCTGGGCAACAGAGTGAGATTTATATCAAAAAATAAATACAAATAAAAAATAAAAGAGAGGAAGAGGACAAAAACCATGAGATGATGAGAAAGTCTATAATAAAACTAAACAAACTAAGTAAAGATAGTGAAAACAAAATTGAATTTTAAAACAGAAAGAGAAAAAGAAGCCATACTAGATAATGTTCAAGAGATACACCTAAAACCAAAGGACATATAATGATTGAAAAGCATCAGAAAATATATACTAATCATATGCCAAAAAAACAAAAGCTAATGTGGTTATATAAAAATCAGATAGGCCAGGCAGGGTGGCTCGCACCTGTAATTCTATCACTTTGGGAGGCTGAAGTGGGAGGATCACTTGAGTTTAGGGGTTTGAGACCAGCCTGGGCAACAAAGCAAGACCCCCATCTCTACAAAAAAATGTGTTTAATTAGTGAGCCATGGTGGCCTGCACTTGTAGTCCTAGATTCCTGGGAGGCTAAGATGGGAGAATCACTTCAGCCCAGGAGTTTGAGGTTGCAGTTAGCTATGATCACAGCACGGCATTCTAGCCCTGGTGACAAAACTAGACTCAGCCTCAAAAGAAAAAATAAAAATTAAAATAAACATCAGATAAACTAATAAGTGAGAAAGTAGGGAAATTTTCTATTTCTGAGAGTGGAATGATTAATTGAACTTCTTTCACTAACTTTAAAATTACCAGGTCAACAGTAATGATTCTTCAGATACAGAAAGTTTACGTTTTATCTGAATGCCCCTAACTCCTTAGACTTCTGTCTTCACTCCCCTCCCTGTTGGCATAAGCCACACCTGGATCCTCCTCACAGAGTCTGGTACCCCATTTCAAGCTTTCTATCTCAGTTCTTCCACCTCTAACCATAAGACCCTAACCCTTGAACTTTCTCCCTTTATCCTTTATGCTCATCAAACCTATTCTACTTTACCAAACCCTCAAAACTCGACCTTTTCCATCTCATCTTGGCATTGGGGAATCTGAGAGGTATCAGAAAGTAGTATCTAACTCCCTTCTTGATTTCTGAACAGCTTCCAAAATAAAAGTAAAGCAAATGGTAACACAAAATAACACCTTTTTAAAGGATAAAGCTGATTTTCAAAAATTTGTATATTTAATATATTTTCTGAATACAGTGACCAAAGACACTTGTCATGATTTTGTCATGATAGCTATACTTTAGGAACAGCCATTTTATTTTTTTCTTCTTGTTTTTTTTTTATTAAATCATAACTGTGTACATTAATGCATTTATGGGCTACAATGTGCTGATTTTATATACAATTTGGAGTGCTTACATCAAACTGATTAACAGCCTTCACCACACTTACTTAATTGTTGTGTTAAGACATTTATACTCTACTCTTAATAGATTTGACATGTACCCTTGAGCTCAGCCAGGTGCAGCGGTTGACGCCTGTAAGCCTAGCACTCTGCGATGCCAACACAGATGGATTGCTTGAGCTCAGGAATTAGAGACCAACCTGAGCAAGACTGAGACCCCTTCTCTAAAAATAGCCAGGCACTGTGGCAGGCACCTATAGTCCCAGCAACTCCAGAGGCTAAGGCAAGAGGATCACTTAAGCCCAAGAGTTTGAGGTTGCTGTGAGCTATGACACCACAGCTAGCACTGGGCAGGGCAACTCAATGAGACTCTGTCTCCAAAAAAACTCTAAAAGTTAGTGTTGCCCATAAAACATGGGATTAGTGATTAACTGGACATCGGACTAGAATTCTTCCTTCCAAGTATACTGACCTGAAACAAACATAGGGCAGATTCTAATCTGCCCACTCCCCTCAAAGGCCTAAAAGTGACAGTACAAAAAAAGCCAAAGAAAATAAGGTGAAAACAGAATTTACTCACTTTTTCACTCAGATTGACATTGAAAATGCTAACATAGTATTGGAGTTGGACATTTACCAAAACCTGCCAGAGGAAAGGAGGAAGTAAGTTAACTCCCAAGTAACACAATTCCTTTTCCTTCTCCAAAAGAGTGGAGGAGGAAATTACTGACTGGTACTGAACGTCTATGTCTTTCTTCTCTTAAAAAAAAGCTCAGGGCCTGTAGCTTAAGCGACTAGGGTTCCAGCCACAAACACCAGAGCTGGCGGGTGCGAATCCAGCCTGGGCCTACCAAACAACAATGACAACTACAACCAAAAAATAGCCAGGCTTTGTGGTAGGCACCTGTAATTCCAGCTACTTGGGAGGTGGAGGCAAGAGAATCACTTAAGCCCAGGAGTTGGAGGTTGCTGTGAGCTGTGATGCCACAGCACTTTGGCACTTTACCCAGGGCAACAGCTTGAGCCTCTGTCTCAAAAAAAAAAAAAGACAGTTCTTGACTGTTATGTAGACCTAGGTCAAAAGAGCGTCTTTTCAGCCACAGTTTATTATTTCATATTTCAGCTGTAGAGAGAGAAGGTGTAAACAGGAAAAAACACTAAATGGAAGGAGAGATTTAAATACCTGTTGAAGAAATAGAAAAGATATTCCAAGACCCACAGTGACTGTCAAAAGAATTGTATCCAAAAGAACTGTTAGCAAAGAAAAGCTGATGATAGAGCTAAAGCATTTGTTTTAATGCTAAAAAAAAAAAAAAAAAAAAGCCCCACCTTAACCCGTGAACTGATAACTGCAAACACAGGGACAATCAAATGGCAGAAGAACAAGCAAAATGTTGCATGGACCGACAGTCGCCGAAGCGGGCGCGGCAGCAGTGGTGAGGCGAGGAGTGCTGCCTCCTTTGCTCAGCCCACAGCCCTGTTGCTAAGGAAGAGTTAACACCGTGGGAGTGAGCCCTACGAGATAGAACAGGAGGGGTCCTATCTCTGCTAAGTCAGCTGTGGAGATAGTGCAGGACAGACTTGGAGCCTGGCGGACCAGGGGCTGATGAGTCAGGGAGCAAGAACGCCTCCCAACTCCCACTCTGCAGCCACATCAAAGGTTGCATGGATTAGCGAAAATGCCCACCCCGTTGCGCAAGCTATCCTGGATACCGAGAATCCAATTCAGTTGATGAGTTTATTCAGGTCAGCTTTTTGTGGACTTGGTTTTTTAAAAAAATGCTCAGATGACTTTTCACTAAAGGAAGCAACACAGGACACTTCTAATGCAGTGGGCTCATCCTCATTCCCCAACCGTGATAAGCCAGTCTGCAAGTCTACTAGCACCTTAGCATAAAATCATGATTGCCAAAAGCCCAAATCGTGGGGCCAGACTCCTTTCTCTCCAGATGAAATGAAGTCTTGGTTGTCCAGATTTTTGGAGCAGTATTCCGTCTATCCACAGTTCCAACCCCCGAAATGAAAGCACAGGCACTCTGCTCCCTCTACTGGCCTTGCAACAACTGCACCTAAAGATGAGTTTAATCGCAGGAACTCAGCTTTTTAGCGAGATCCCTTTTCTCTAATGACCAAGAAAGAGATAGTGCAAGTTTCTAAAAGTAAATTTTAACCAAGGATTTATGGTTCCCTTCAGCAAAAGCATCACTGTTTTAATAAAGAGTTAACATAGAAATGTTTAAATCCTTCAAAATAATATGTGATAGTTGTTGGAACTATTGAAATGTTCTGATGTTGACTACTTTGAAGAGCCCAGAAACAGATATGGAAAATCAAAAAAGGAAAATGATAATATAGCCATTTGAGATGCAGTAGTTAGCATTTCCCATACATTTCCTGTTATCTCTCCTCTCAATACTCGCAGTACCTTTGCTACCCTGTTCTTCTATCACTGAAAAGTACAAATTCAAAGAGTATAGATGTGTAGATTTATTTTTTAGTAAAAATTAAAACCATGTGGCATTCACTAATTCTTGAAAACTGATATAAATAATGGCAGTGGTCTAACAACACCAGCAACTGAACAACACTTACAAGAAGCCTACTGTTATTCAGGTGACTTAAGGGCTCTGCTTACCGCCTTTACCTAGAAAATAGTCCAAGGTTGATTTTCCAGAATCCATGTTGTCTCTTCTGAGGCTCCAATTCCACACCTAACTGATTTATTTATTCAACAAAATTCACTCAGTGGTCATTTGATAAGCATTATATTTACTGAGCACCCACAATATATAAGGCAGTGTGCTAGGTATTGTGGGTACAGAAGTAAACTGAAGGCCTTAGCCTCCATTTCACTGAAAAGTCAAAAGCTAGCCTGATGAGTTCCCATGTGTTGTCTTTGTATCTCAATGAGTTTGTACACTTCCACTAAAGTCAAGGTCCAACTCCATAAAGTGTTCCTTAACTAACTTGGACTGCGGGTCTACACCAACTCTCACATGTGGGATGAGGCCAGACATAGCACATCAGGGAAACTTTGAAAAGGAAAAGTATCACCAGAGCACAATGTTTACTTAAATTTTTTGTAAAAGGTATCCATTCCCCAGGCTGAGGAAGACAAGCAAATAAGGACATTTCAGAGAAGATAATAAGAGGACAGTGTGATTTGTTCATGGAGCTGGGATTTCTCGGCGGGACAGGAGCACATCTAAGGTGAGGGACAGTCATGGAAAAGCCTCGCCATGCAGGCAGCAGCAAATCGCAGTAGGCCTTCTTTTCCCTCTTCACCAGTACTGGTTGAATCACCAAGTGAATGACAATCCTCTTTCCCCTCCTCAAGAGGAACATATTTGGTTGGTTTTGTGTGTGATGCTGCAAAAACCATACAGCAAAACAGAAAAAGGACTGAATGCTCCAGATGACTCAAATATTACTAAAGTATTCGGTTGATTTTATTGCTGACAAGGCCATTCATTCTTGTTGCTGGTCTCAGGGCAGGTTTATCCGAGTTCTTAGTGCTGATCAGGAAAAGAATTTGAGGACACTGACACATAAGCCAAGCAAGCAATAGCTTTTTATTGAAGGCAAAAGTACACCTCAGGAAAGAAGGCAGGCAGGCTTGAAAAAGTGCAGCTCTCCTGGGAGTAAGTAGTTTTAGATCTTTTGTAGTTTTACTAATTGAGAGGAGGAATATTCAAGACCAAGGGGATTGGCTTTTACTAAGAATTTGAGTAATAATTCCCAGAACCCCCTCCCCATTTTCATATTTTACATGGTTTATAGTGATTTCAAGGACAGAGAAATTTAAAACCACAATGTAAATGATATTGTAATTAGCCAAAGTTCATGTAAGGTGACAGAGAAAGCTGACAAGTTAGTTGAAGCCTGTTCTTGCCTGTAGCCATCAGCCCCTCTAGTTAGTTTCTGCCTGAGGATCATTTACTTTAACACTTGCACTCAATCTGCAAGTCCCTACATCTGGCATCAGCACTGTCTCTTAGTCTCCTACTCTAACATTTTCACTAGCCAGTCATCACCACGCAACCAGAGGCTGCAGGACAATGGTCAGGAATGGCAGGTTTCCTTGATAAGCATTTTTGCACTCTGCTTAAGCCCGGTTTCCCTTGTGTGCCCCCAGCATACATTATTCCCACATTGGGCACCAGAAGGGCTGAAGCAAGATGGCAGTTCCCAGAGGAGTTCCCTCAATTACCCACAATGAGCATCTGTACTTAAGCCTTCATCATAGGTGATTATGGCCAGGGGTTAATCCAGTGGTTCCTCCTAATTAATAGCCTGGAGTACTGAAGAAGCCAGAAGTGACCACAATGCTCCAAGTTTTTGGAAAACCCCAGCTGGCTAAGTGTCAGCATTCCATTAGACCAGACCTTGGTGTGTTGTTTAACCACATCACCCTTTCCTGGAATCCAGCCCTTTGGCTGACACTCTTCTGTGGAGACAGAGTGTCCTTCTTGCGGCTCAGAAATACTATTTAGACTTTTTTCTGCCTCAGCATTCCTACTCCTCAGTGTCTCAGTTTCTTCCAGCCCATTCTTATTCTTCTGAAAATATGCTTGCTCTTTCCTCACTTGTTTCTTCAGTTTCTTGTCACTGGAGTTATCTTAGTGTTCCTTTTCCTCCAAAGGACCTAAAGATCCCTGCTTTCCCTACCCCCTGATGGCTCGATTTCTCTGTCTTTCCCACTGACCTCTCTTTCTTTCACTCTGTCTCTTCCTCTTTTTTTTTTAGCTGTACTTCAGATGAAAACAAACGGATTAGTCACAGTGTGTGTTTCATGACGCTCTCATCAGATCCCATGCATGATCCTCTTATTCAGTTAAAGTTTTTTTTTAATTATTTATTTTGAATAATGTGATAAGCTTCCATGAATGTAACAACCATTAAGACAAAAACAAACTCTCAGCCATATCCTGCAGTAAGCCACTTGGTAGCCCACCTCCTACCCTCAACCTCCCTACCAAGTGACCATCATGTAGAATCCCATGTCTCCTGTTCCTTTATTTTTATCTCACTAACTATTCTGTCTAAACTACTCTAGTGTGTAAGGGTTATGAAAAGGTGCTATATTGCTCTTTTACTTTTAGTCTTATTTTATAGGATTTTTTTTTTTTTAGACAGAACCTCAAGCTGTCCCCCTGGGTAGAGTGCCTTGTCACCACAGCTCACAGCAACCTCCAACTCTTGGTCCTCAAGAGAGTCTCCTGCCTCAGCCTCCCAAGTAGCTGGGACTTCAGGCGCCCACCACAATGCCCGGCCATTTTTTGGTTGCAGCCATCATTGTTGTTTAACGGGCCCGGGCTGGGGATTCAAACCCGCCACCTTAGGTGTATGTGGCTGGTGCCTTAGCCGCTTGAGCCACAGGCGCCGAGCCAGGATTTTTTTTTTTTTTTTACTTTTTATTTGAAATAAGTTCAAACTTATAGAAAAGTTGTGAGGATTATACAAACAACGCCCTGACAGCTTTATTGTAACATATAATATATTAAAAGACAATATATAATTAATATCTTATATATTTTAACACATAATACAGTAGAACCTCCATAGCTGGCCACCTTCCTACATTGATCACCTCCTTAAGTTGACCTAATTTTCACAGAGCAGACATGCACCACATGTACATGTCAGTACAGTAGGCCTAGTTCCTTACGGTGACCACCTCCATGATGACCAGTTTGTAACAATCCCTTTGGTAGGCAGCTATAAGTAGGAGGTTCTATGATATATTATTTTCCAAATCATTTGAAAATGGGTTTCTTATATCTTGCCCCTTTTCATCTGAATATATTAGCGTATATTTCCTAAGATATTTCCTGAATATATTAGTGTATATTTCCATTGATACTTTGCTTGTTTCTTATCTATAGTCCATTTTTAAGTTCTGTCAATTGTCCCAATAATATCACTTATGAATTTTTTTGGAGGAGATAGTCTGGTCCAGAAATCACATATTGTGTTCAGATGTTGTATGTCTTTATTCTCTTTTAGTCTTCTTTAATCTGAAACATTTCCTCAGCCTTTCTTTGTTCTTCATGACATTGACATTATGAATGTCTGGTATTTTAACATGTCAACATGTCGGTGCCTGGTAAAATTAATGTCCCTCAATTTGGGTTTTCCTGATGTTTCCTTTTGATTGGATTCAGATTATGCATTTTGAGCAGAAATACCACAGAAGTGATGCTATGTCCTTCTTAGTAAGTCACATCCAGAGGCCCCCTGTAGGTGACGTTAGTTTTGATCCCTTGGTTAGTGTTGCCTCATTTCTCCAGATTATGTTTACAAACATTCTTGGGGAAATTACTATTCCATTTAATATTACACTGCTAAGATTTACCCATATTGTTATATATCATCTCTCTCCCTTAGGCATTATCTCTCTCACACACACACACACATACACACACATTTTGTCTTTGTTTCTTCCTTTATCTTCTTCCATCATGTCTTTCATCATTCAGCCATGTTTTTACTAAAAAATCAATTTAGGAGTATACAACTAGCTAAAATACATACTTTCTCTTGTTCACAGACTGACATACAATATGCCAAGAATATGTGTTTCTATGAAAATGGGTGGCATAGAAAAGAAGTAGTTACCGAAGAGATTCAAAGGAGATCCTTGACCTTTTACTCATGCAACCAAACTGTCAACATTTATTAACTGAGTAACTTTTATATTCCTAGCACCACACTTGACTAGATGGGGACATATAAAAACTACCAAAGACTTACAAGCCTGAGGCTCTACCTCCCAGCAGTGGACATCATTTTCCTGCTTCAAGACACAGCCTAAGTGTCACCTCCTCTGTAAAGCTGCCACTTACTGCTCCCACCCTAAGTATGTAATTGGGTACCTATTATCTTCCAAGCCCAGGATTAGATACTTTTGTCACAGTCATTCTGAAAGGTAATGCCCTCACTTCTCCAGTGAGTAGGCTGAGAATTGAAAATTTAAATAAAAGGCTTAGATGTAGCCAAACAGCTGTTATGGGGCAGAGCCAGGGCAGGGCCGACTGGTGCTCAGGCCTGACTTCAAAGCTAATGGGTCTTCTCACCATCCCATAAAAGATCCTAAAAGAGTTTCAGTTTTTTCTGAAAATTCTTACAACATCTTGCTTATAGCTCAATTATGGTGGTTATTATACTATATTTAGTTATAGTCACAACCCTCCCCTGTGACTAATTTTGAGGTATTTGAGCATAATAACTAAATCTTGGTCATCTTTAAGTTCTCGGAACCGGGCAGAGTAACTGAAAATATAGCCAATCCTCATTACCCATAGATTCCATATTTGAGAATTCACTAAAATGTACTTGGCCCCCACAAATCAATGTTTAGGGCACTTTTGTGGCCATACACATGCACAAAATTGTGAAAATTTTGAGTTGCCCACTGTGCACATCCCCAGATCAGGTAAAACAAGGCTTTTCTCTGCATTCTCATTTCAGCTCCCATATCATACACAATTGTCCTTTTTGCCATTTATTTATTATCATGTTTTCACATTTTTGTACTTTTTCTTGGTAATTTAACAATTTAAAATGGCCCCAAGTATAGAGCTGAAATGTCGACCAGTATTTTTAAGTGAAAAACAGACTGAGATGTTATTTACAGAGAAAATATGAGTTAAATAATCTTTGTTCAGGCACAAGGTAGAGCACTGATGGCCATGCGTTCAATGTTAGCGAATCAACTAGATCACATAAAACAAGGTTATATGTAGATTGGTTGATAAAAATGTTGTGACCAGAGACTTGAAGGAACCTAGCCCTGTATTTCTCCTAGGAGAAATGGTTCAGTATTCACTAATTCAGGGTTTGTGACATCTTTGTAGAAGATAACTACCATAAATAAAGTCCAACTGTAGTGGGTGAACAATAAATGTATGGTGAAAGAATGAAGAAAAGAGGATATGTTAGAAAAACAACATCAACAGGTGAAAAACTACTTCATACACCGAGACAAAACCAAACTTGTAAATAGGATTCTATATTGATATAATAAAGAAGTCTAGGCCAAAAGTATATTATCATATTGATAGAATCAGGTGTACCTGTCCATATAGACCTGCCCCCCTCTCCAGGCAGGGTCAGGATCATGACCCCCTCCCAGGAAGGGTCAGACTCATGTCCCTCCCAGGAAATAGGAATGATGCCAATTGCTGCCCTCCCTGACTCTTTAAATCCCCATCTGCCACAACCCATGTGTGGAATTTCTTTCTTGATTTCATCCCACCTGCATTCAGCTGAAAATAAAGACCACATTATTTCTACAGAACGGGGATTTCATTTTCCTTTGTTTCATGCCTTGGAATAATCTTTCTTTCTTGGGTCCAGAACCTTTCACATATAACATTACATTATCATATAAAATTGTATTATCACACAATAAGGATAATATACAAAAGGTCATAAATTTATACTTCCAGGCCAAAATTATATTATCATGTAATAAAGATAACATATGAAGAGGAAAGGGCCATAAATTTATATTCATTACTCAATGGGAAGAAAATGTTTTGTGACAACTTCTCACTTAAAGAATGAATATTTATTATGCAAATTCAAGTATATTTGGTTGCCTTGAATTTAACACTCTGATTAATAACTTTTCTCTTGATATCTCATTGAGCATATCAAAAATCTGTTTTACATTTGTGAAAATAATGATAATACTACATTTTGAACCATGAGAGGTTTTTTTTGCAATTTTTGGCCAGGGCCAGGTTTGAACCCGCCACCTCCAGTATATGGGGCCAGGGCTCTACTCCTTTGAGCCACAGGCACTGCCCTGAACCATGAGAGTTTTCAAGAGCTCACTGTAACTCATTCCCAAATATTTTATTATTAAATTTTTCTTTACTAAATAACATAGCATGATTATTTCCACTTCAAAAAGGAAAATGTGATTGAATATTTATCTTTGAACTCTTTGTAAAGCAAGTAGAAGGAATTTGATTGGCTTTAAAATGCAGATTCTACACTATGGCAAGACCAGAGAGGGCCTGACCTGCCAGTTCCTTGCCTATATGATTGTGGTAAAAGCAGACATAACATTATGGCTCAAACAGAACAAAGATGAGTTAACAAAGTACATGGTTTAAATAACTCCAGAACTTTGGGACAGAGATTTCTTTTTTCAAGACATGTATCTTTTGTAACCATAATCATGATTGGTGGTGGGGAATTTTAAAAACAGAGTCTCCCTGAAAGCTTCCAGGCTTAGTTATACCACAGCTAAATCAGGTGATTCCAACACATGATTCATATTCCACAAGAAATGAAGTGTTTACAAAACAAGACTCCCCAAAGGATAAAGGAGTCTTTTCTCAAAATCCATTCAAATGTTTAAGACTATCTTTCTGTGTGTTGTTTGACCTACTGCCATGTTTCCTATTATAAAATAAAAACTTCATACAAACACACATACAACGTTCACATCTAAGTTTCAGGGTTTTGACATACTTTAAATGCAATTTTGTCTTAGTAGATGTAGAACATAAATCAGGTCTATCATCATAATGTTGTATGCCTATACTTTTTTATTATGGAAATTTTCAATCATACACTAAAATGAAAGAAGGAATAGTACAATAAACTACCGTGTATCAATCACCCAGCTTGACAAATTATTAAATAGTAGTGATTACTTTTTGAATATGATGAAGAAAAGATTACACAGCATCCTGATTTGTCCTGACAACAGTTACAGCAAAAAATACCACTACCACCAATGCTGGATGCTTTATAGAATATGAGCTGTTTGACCTGAAAACACATTAAGTGTCAACCTAAAATGTCCAGAAGATCAGCAGGTTAGAGCAGCTTTCCTAAATCTCTTGAATAATAAAATTCATGCTAAAACTTCATGCCAATTATTAAAAAATCTGATTTTAAAGTAAGAGATCTGTCTTTTATTATAATAAAGCTATGCATCCTCATTTTGTAAGACTTGCAAATACAATCACATAAATTTGCATATGGATGAGTATGCTACAATATTATAAAATAATAGTTCATTTTCTTTGGTGTGATAATTGTGTTACAGTTTAGCAGAAATAGTACTTTATTTTTAGGAAATCCATAATGAAGTGTTTGAGGTAGAAATAATATCTGTGGCTCGCTTTCAAATTGTTCAGAAAAACTGTGTGTGTGGGAGAGAGAGAGAGACAGAGAGAGAGAGAGGTCAGGAGTTGGTAAATTTTCTCTGTAAAGTATAGCCAGATAGCAAATAGTAAATGTTTTAGGTTTTGCCAACCAAGAAGCAAAATCAAAGCTATTTTGTAGGTATCTATTACAACATTTACATTTTTAAAATTGCTGGTGAAAATGTAAAACCCCTTGTTAATCCACAGCTGTATAAAAACAGGTGACGGGCCAAGTTTGACCTTTAGCCATGATTTCCCATCTCTTAATTTGATAGATACATAGATACATAAATAGATCAGCCAAATATGCAAAAACATTAAGAATTATTGGATCTAACTGGAGTTTACATGGATGCTCAATGTATGGGTCTTTCAAATTTTCTGTATTTTTGAATATTTTTATAATAAAAATTGTGGGAAAATACAAATACATAAAAATATAATGAAAATAAATATCATCCATAGTGCTAACAGAGATTAACATCGTTAATATCTTAGCAAATTAGCTTTTGTTTTTAGTTACTGCCGTGTATGTTCTCCCACCTATGATGAGCTCTCTGCTTAGAGCTTGCAATTTTTCTTTAACATTTACTCAGAAGCATTTTCAGCTACCATCATATTAAGGGACCCAATATTCTATTCAACAAATGCTTTAAAATGCTTTAACTGTTTCCCAATTGTTGAACATTTAGTTTGTTTCTAATTCTTCACCCTTATAAAAAACATTTCTTAATGTGATTTTAATCTCTAAGAAAAGACCCTTAGTGACGAGTGTAAATATAGTAATTTAGTTTGTGAATATTTGTGCGTGTGTGAACAGGGAGAAAATACGATGAACATATTGCTGGGAAGTATTCCATATCTTGCAATCCTTGAAACTAGACACCTTGAGAGGATCAAGTGAATAATATGAATAAGATCAAAAAATAATATGAATAAGATCAAAAAATAATATGAATGAGATCAGGGAGACAGCTTTTTTATTGGTGTATTAACAAAATACACATAATATAAACTTCACCATTTTTAAGTGCACAACTGAATAGCTTTAAGTCCATTCACAGTGTTATGTAATTATCACCACCCTCCATCTCCAGAACTTTTTCATAATTCCAAATAGAAACTTTATTCTTATTAAGTAATAACTCTCCATTATCTGCCTCTATTCTGCTTTCTATCTCTATGAGTTTCTTTCAGATGTCGCCTGTAAGTGGAATCATATAGGTACTTGTTCTTTTGTGTCCGGTTTATTTCACTTAGCATAATATCTTCAAGGTTCGTCCAAGTTGTAGCATATATCAGAATTCCATCCCCTCTCCAGGGTCAACTATATTCCACAGTATGTGTGCCTCACCTTTTGCTTATTCAGTCATCTGTTGATGGACATTTAGTTTGCTTCTACCTTCAGGCTTTTGGGAATAATGCTGCTATAAATGTGGGTGTACAAATATTCTTTAAAAGCCTGCTTCCTGTTCTTTTCATACTTAGATGTATACCTAGAAGTAGAATTGCTGGTTACTCTCTGTCTGAATTTTTGAGGAACTACCAAACTATTTTCCAAACAAAGATATTTGATAATAAGCCCTGGACATTAATGATACTTTTCTTCTGAATGTTTGTCGACTTACTGGCCCAAAAGGCCAGATGGTGATCTGGGACCTGTCCACCCTCATCTTCCATACTTCATTGAAGTCTTACGGGATGTTTGCCCATTTCTGGCTCTGCCTGGAACATTCTTCCCAGATGTGCATAGGGTCTACATCTCACTCTCTGGGGACTCTGCTACCATATCTCTTCTTCAGAGGCCGGACTGCACCAAGTAACTGGAATACTTCATCACTCGTTATGCTAACTTCCTAATTACCATCGAATCTATGTTTGTCTTTCCAGTTGGATATCAAGCTTCAGAAAGGCAGGGACTTTGTTCGCTGCTGTAACCCCTATACAGAGACTCACACTTGGTAGTTGTTCAATAAATATTTGCTGGATGATGAAATGATGTAATACCAGCCTGGGGCCCGGCTATGAGTCAATAGTTGGTCTTGATTTTTTAAGAAGATAAATCTCATCCAAAACTTCTTAGCCTGATATGTTTGCTATGTGTGCTGTACTTGTGATTGTGCTGCACAACCATTATGTGTGTGAGGTAAGCCATGTATTTGGCAATGATTTTTCTTGTGTTTTCTATTTTTTTATTTTGAAAAAACTTAAAACTGTGAAAAAGTTACAAGACTAGGACAATGGACACTATATACCTTCTACCTATGGTCCTCAATTATTAGCAGTTGAATACATTTGCTTTATCTTCCCCCCATATATTCATTGTCAGTGTCATTCTGAAAATATTGATAACATTAATCTTGAATTTCTTGCTAAACTATTTGAAAAACACTGAATAGCTGACTTCCTCAATGTTTCAAATTTTCCCATTAAATGTCCTCTGAGACCTAAATGGTCTTGAACAGATCTGTTATATGACACCAGAAAAGAAAAAAATATTTTTTTTTTTTTTTTTTTGGCCGGGCCTGGGTTTGAACCCTCCACCTCCAGCATATGGGGCCAGTACCCTACCCTTTTGAGCCACAGGTGCCACCTCAGAAAATTTTGTCAAAGGTTAATAAACCCAGGAGTTTTCTTAAAGAATAAAGTCAAAATAACTTTTTGCAACCAGAATGTAACATCATATACTGGGAGTTAAGAGTTAATAGTTCTCTGATGTTTTCTAGGCTTACCCTTCAAAGACACACATGCAGAGAAAGAAAGAAATTTCTGTCCCAAAAACATCCTGCCAAAATGAGCGTGTGACATGTTTAAGTATCACATCATGCCTCCCCGTCATTTAATTTTTTCTTGAGGATGAACAGAAGATGTTCATCCTCATCTCAGCTTTGTGAGAAATGCACCAAATCCCTGCACAAATAAGACAACTGCTTTGGATGTTTTCCTTTAACTCTACTGCCATCTCGTGTTTAAAAAGGAGAATTCTGGGCTCTGTTTAAAATGTGTGTGGTAATGCTTGTACATCTGAATCAAACTTTTTATTGCAGAATAAATTCTGGGAAACTTGCATTGAAGCAAGTAAAATTTCTAATAATAATTTAAAAATTATACTTCAAAAATTAAACCATATTTCGCATCATCCTGAAGCAAGTAAAATTTCTAATAATAATTAAAAAAATCATACTTCAAAAATTAAACCATATATCACATCATCCTGAAGACAAGAAAGGCAGTAGACTTGGTTTTCATTAACCTGTAGGCCCAATTGGCCTCACCAACCAATCTGGTACCTTCCCTTATCACCAGTCGTGTATTCAGATCTTTAGCATGACTTCTTTGTTATGCTTGCTGTTCATTAGCTGTTCCTCCTCACCTCTGCAGGGATACAAGCAGACCCACCAGAAGGGCAAGGTGTTTTACCTTTTTTTTCTTGTTTTTTCCTGTTCTGCGGACTGATACATCCCGGGGGACTTGACCAAAACCTGGCACATATAGAACAACCATTTAATAATTATTTTTTGGATAAAAGAAAAGGAATGACGGAAGGAATGCTGGGAGCCATGCTAGAAATGAGTGAGAAGGTGTATGAGGGGACTTCAAAAAGTTTGTGGGAATATGGAAGTAAAATATAAAAATAAAAAACATAGACTTTATTTCTTAACATGAATCCCATCAAATTCAAGATTTTGTAAGTGATAATGCCAGCCATTTAGTCCATCCCTAAAGAATTCAGTTTCTACTATTAACTGAAGAAAAATGAGTCCCCTTTAAACATGTTTTTAAGATTTGGAAGCAAAGAGAAGCCAAAAGGAGCCAAATCAGGACTGCAATTGAAATTCGTGCAAAATCGCCCTTATTTGAAGACAGGAATGAGCAGAAGCACTGTGATGGAGAAGGACTCTCTGGTGAAGATGTACCAGGCATTTCTGTTAAAGCTTTTGCTAACTTTCCCAAAACACTCTCATAATAAGCAGATACTATCTCTCTTTCTCCAGAAAGTCAATAGCAAAATGCCTTGAGCATTTAAAAAAAAAAAGAAACCACACAAAAATTATTGCTATGGGGAAGCGCCTGTGGTTCAGTGGGTACGACACAGCCCCATATACCAAGGGTGGTGGGTTCAACCCGGCCTCAGCCAAACTGCAACAAAAAATAGCCGGGCATTGTGGCAGGTGCCTGTAGTTCCAGCTACTCGTGAGGCCAAGACAAGAGAATCACTTAAGCCCAGGAGGTGGAGGTTGCTGTGAGCTGTGATGCCATAGCACTCTACCGAGGGTGACAAAGTGAGACTCTGTTTCAAAATTTAAACAAAAAAAATTATTGTTCTGACCTTTGTTCTTGACCAGTCTGCTTTTGCTTTGACTGGACCACTTCCACCTCTTGGTGCCATTGTTGTTTCGGGTTTTTTGTTTTTATTTTTTTGTGTGCCATTGTTTTGATTGTGCTTTGTCTTCAGGGTCATACTGCTGGAGCCGTGTTTCACCTCCTGTTATAGTTCTTCAAAGAAATATTTCAGGAGCTTGAACCCATTTGTTTAAAATTTCCACTGAAAGCTCTGCTTTTGTCCACAGCTTATCTGGGCACTACAGTTTTGGCACTCATGGAGTGGAAAGTTTGCTCAATTTTGAATGCTCAGTCAGTATTGTGTAAGCTGATCCAATTGAGATATCTATGGTATTGGCTATCCCTTCTGCTGTTAATTGCTGCTCTTCTTCAATTAGGGCACAAATAAGATGAATTTTTTTCTTGCAAATTGATGTTGATGTTTTCAACATTACAGGTTTCATCTCCAACATGGTTTTTTCCCTTCTTAAAATGAGTTACCCATTTAAAAATTGCTGATTTCTTTGGGGCATCTTCCCTATAAACTTTTCTTAAAGCATCGATGATTTGGCCATTCTTCCAGCTAAGCTTTGGCATAAATTTGATTTTTATTCTTGCTTCTTTTCTTTTGCTCTAGTCCAATATAACCGGTATGTTCTTACTTCAATTTTAGCAGAATTCATGTTGCTCTAATAGGGCCTGTTTTCAAACAGATATCTTACCCTTCTCAGTGCCTCAAATGAGATCCTATTCAGAAATGTTACAATAAATTAGTATGAGTTTATTTTGGTGCAAAAAAAAGTTTCAAAATCCATGCATAGTTTTTCCATAATATGCAATTTTTTAAAGACCCCCTCATACTTGCAAAATTCGTTTTGCTTTGACCGATACCTTCTTGGTATGACTCTTGGGCAAAGCACATTTTTATTAGCAAGCCACTTTCTGACCTTTGACTCACAATTCCTTTCCAGAAAGATGAGCACTGTCACTTCTTAGAAATTGTTGGCTATACTTCCCCCAAAATAAATATTACTTCTGTTTATCAAAAACAAAGATAGAAACCATGTAATACTAGACATCATACCACTAGACATTATGTAACATTATCTGTGCATCAAAGACAGAGATATCAATAGGAATCTTGTAATGCTAGAATCAAATCACTGTTTAAAAACCATAAAGCAAATTCCACAAGATATGGATTATCACTTTCAAGCTAAATCTTGAAAATAATGTTCTAAACCAAGAAAATCAAATAAAAGTTGTTTGGTTTTCTTATCTAATATGTATCTTGTTAAAATCTCTTCTTTTTTCCATGTTTTCCTCCTTGTAAATTATACTTGATGTCTTTATATCTTCCTAATCCCTTCATAACTATCTTCCATAGTTATAAAGTGATAACTACGAATTTCTAACCTCTGACTCTCAGTATAATGAATTCTGAAGAATTCATTGTAAAGATTACTTGAAAATAAGAAGATTACGTAAGAATTTATCAAAATCTTTAAAAAGAGGCAATACTCATAGCTCAGTAGGTAGGGCACTAACCACATACACCCAGGCTGGCGGGTTCGAATCCAACCTGGGTCAGCTAAACAACAATGACAACTGCAACAAAAAAATAGCCCAGCTACTGGGAGGCTGAGGCAAGTGAATCACTTAAGCCCAAGAATTTGAGGTTGCTGTGAGCTGTGACACCACAGCACTCTACCCAAGGTGACAGCTTGAAACTCTGTCTCAAAAAAAAGAAAAAAAATCTTTAAAAAGAGATACAGAAAAGAAAAAATTAAGAAAATTTTTCATCTGAAATTTGACAGATAGAAAGTGAGGCTGGCACCCTTTATTATACTAATTGGAGGCATTAGAGGAAGTTCGGTTCATTACTTAAAAATCAAGAACAAAAGATTTTTTTCAGATATGAATGGGTCAGTTTGCACTAGATGGAAATATCAAGGCTGATTTGGAAATATGGCTCTTGAAGCATGTTTGTAAAATGATGCCTCTGATTCCATTTATGGGAGCTACCTACAGTAGTCAAATTCAGAGAGACATGTAGAAGAATGTTGGTTTTCAGGAACTGGGGTAGGCAGGAGTGGGCAGTTATTATTTAATGGCTATAGAGCTTCAGTTTAGGAAGATGAAAAAGTTCTAAAAATGAATAGTGGTGATAGTAGCACAATAATCTTACTATACTTAAACTGTGGACTTAAAAATGGTTAAGAGGGACTCGGTCCCTGTAGCTTAGCAGTTAGGGTGCCAGCCACATACACCAAGGCAGGAAGGTTCAAACCCAGCTGGGTCTTGCTAAACAACAATGACAACTGCAACAACAACAACAAAAAATAGCCAGGTGTTGTGGTGGGCACTTGTAGTCCCAGCTACTTGGGAGGCTGAGGCAAGAGAATTGCTTAAGCCCAAGAGTTAGAGTTTGCAGTGAGCTGTGACGCCACAGCACTCTATTGAAGGTGACATAATGAGACTATGTCAAAAAAAGAAAAAAAAAGATTGGGAGATGGGAGAGTAAATTTTATCATAATTTAATTTTTTTCTTTAATAAAAAAAAAAATCTCTCTTAGGCTGATTGTGGAACTGAGAATACTTTTCTATGACTCTCTCCACCCTCTGTTGCTGGCAGATTGCAACAAAATCATTAGGGCATCTCAAGGCTCTTTGAGTAAATACTGTAGCTTCCCAGCCATCCTATGTTCCCTACCTCGGTCCGTGAAGTAAAGAGTTCCCTCCAACACTTCTGCCTCTAAGCCAGTGCTGGGAGGAGGAGAGCCTCCATTCTACTTCCTTGCCAAGCCAAAGGAAGAGAAGCGCCTAGTCTGACGGGTGAGGACTAACCTGCACAGGACACGGTTCCAGTATGAGCACGTCACAGGGCCAAAGTTCACAGTGCCTGCCCTCATCATTGTGCAGTAAGCAGAGTAAGCTGGGCTCAGCTCAGCAAACCCATAATTGTCCTGCTGTTCTACCTCCCCTGCCTGTGCCTGGCTATAAGTCAGATCGGCCTTATGGAATGGACCAAGCTGAATTTGGTTTGAGGGAACAAAGCAGGAGGCTCCCCTGGGAGCCTGGAAGAGGAAACCTTCATCTCAGCTTCACAAGAGTTGGCCTGAACTGAGGGCTTCACTGGGTACAAAATGAGGCTTTGATCCCCATCTGGATCTCAGTTTCTTCAGCCTCTTCTCCTCTGTCAGGGAAGGGGGCAAACACTGTGAAATGGCCTTTTAAAAAATACAAAAAGTAGGATGTTCTAAAAAAAAAAAAATCTTTTCAATTGAACACATTTAGCTTTATACCAAACTCACCTTGTTTCTTTTTCTTTCATTTTGTCCAAATTGATGATTTATTAATTATCACTAGTTGATGAGCCTGTATTAGGGAAGTATTTGAAGAGCATCTTCTGAACACTTTTTGTTCTAAAATTCTATGATACTAACACACTGTTGCTTCTGCGTTCACCTCCTATTCCAGAACCCACGTAGTTGAAAGAGAACACTAAGGCAGATGCTAACATTTGGTACCTTTTGGAGTGCTGTGCACAGACAAATACTCAGCTTATAAAAAATATACAGCCTGGTTCGGCACCAGCCATATGCACCAAGGCTAGCAGGTTCGAGCCCAGCCCAGGCCAGCTAAAGAACAATGACAACTGCAACAACAACAACAAAAATATAGCCAGGTGTCGTAGTGGGCGCCTGTAGTCCCAGTTACCTGAGAGGCTGAAGCAAGAGAATAGCTTAAGCCCAAGAGTTTGAGGTTGCTGTGAGCTGTGACACCACAGCACTTTATCACGGGTGACATAGTGAGACTCTGTCTCAAAAAAAAAAAAAAAAAATATATATATATATATATATACACACACACATACACACACACACACACACATATACACAGCCTGGGCCTGGCACAGTGGCTCATATCCATAATCCTCGCACTCTGGAAGGCCAAGGTGGGAGGATCACTCACACTCAGGAGTTTAAGACCAACCTAAGCAAGACCATGATCCCATTGCTACTAAAAATAGAAAAATTATCTGGGTGTGGTGGTGGATATCTGCAGTCCCAGCTACCTGGGAAGCTGAAGCAGTAGGACTGCTTGAGGAGTTTGAGGTTGCTGTGAGGTAGGCTGACACCATGGTACTCTACCCTAGGTAATAGACTTACTTAATAGTAAGACTACTTAATAGTAAGACTATCTGAAAAAAAAAATATATATATATATATATATGTGAGTGTGTGTGTATGTGTGTGTGTGTATGATACACACACAAACATATAGTCTGTCTCCTACCCCGTGACAGGATGATCCAGGAACTCACATGACTTTAAGCTCTCTCTGCCTATCCAAAGTCTACTGGGCTGAAAAACTTACAGGCAGTTGCCAAGAGTAGCACATCTCTGGACTAAGTTGCACCAATGGTGATTTCACAATAGATACTCAGTTTATTTTTACTTCATGAGGCCACCTGCAAATTCAGGTTTCTCTGGTTTTCCTTTGTGTTAGAATTTAGTAATTAAAGTGAAATCATCATGGCTTGATGCCCATAGCTCAGTGGTTAGGGAGCCAGCCACATACACCAAGGTAAGCAGGTTCAAACCCGGCCCAGGCCTGCCAAACAATAATGACAGCTACAACCAAAAAAAAAAATGATAACCAGGCATTGTGGCAGGCGCCTATAGTCCCAGCTACTTGGGATGCTGAGGCAAGAGAATCGCTTAAGCCCAAGAGTTGGAGGTTGCTGTGAGCTGTGATGCCACAGCACTCTACCAAGGGAAACATAGTGAGACTCTGTCTCAAAATAAAATTAAATTAAATTAAAAAATCAATAAATAAACTGAGATCATCATGTCTTCCTGAAGCTCTTGCTCTCATTGTATACACACCACGACTAACTTTAAACCACTTTTACTTCATGCTCTCTGGGCATCTAGGTTTTAAAGAACTCATATATTTCTCTGCAAATCATTAGCTCATTCTCCCTGTCTACCATGTTCCCAAGCAGAGAGGGAGGAAGAGAACACGCCCTGTCCCTCACCCCCACATAAAAAGCCATTCTTTCTTTGCAAGAAATAATGCATTTTTCAGCTGAAATGTCCTGGATTGTTCCAAAAAGAGCAGCAGCAAGAGAAACTAGAACAGATGATTCAAAGGCTCCCTGGGAACTGCCACCGCCAGCTTATAATTACAAGTGCAGGGTAGGTGGAACATCTGTATTCTGAGTCATTTCATTCGTCTAGAAGGAAAGAGGTCATTAGCCCTCCCACTGCATGAACCTTTGTGATCTGCAGGCTCCAGAGCTAGTTCACAGGGTGCGCTGTCTTGAGACAGCAACTGCTCTCACACAAATTCAACCTGTCTCGAAGTCATCATAATTAATTGTTAATTGACTGCAGCCTAGAGAGCCTTTAAGTTTATGTTTTGAATAATGACTCTGCAAAGGTAATATCCATGTGTTTCAGGGGGAAATTGAAGTAGGTAGCCTTTAAATCTTATAAAGGTTTCTGACCTTAGATGACCTTTATGGCTGAAATGATACAAATTAGGGTTACTAAGAAAAAGTGAAAAAAGAAGAATTTCTTTCTGGAAAACCATAAGAGCAGTTATCCCAAAAAAGATCTGGTTAAGATTTTTGGATCAGGCTCGGCGCCTATAGCTCAACCGGCTAAGGCGCCAGCCACGTACACCTAAGGTGGCGGGTTCGAATCCCCAGCCCAGACCCGCCAAACAACAATGAC
>NW_003852638.1:525500-541474 GCF_000181295.1 Otolemur garnettii | reverse complement strand
GTTGGAGGTTGCTATGAGCTGTAATGCCATGGCACTCTACCCAGGGGGACAGCTTGAGGCTCTGTCTCAAAAAAAAAAAAAAAAAAAAAAAAGATTTTTGGATCAACAAATGACAAAAAGATGACAGCAAAAGAAAGTAAAGCATTGCGGCAGCACCTGTGGCTCAAAGGAGTAGGGCGCTGGCCCCAGATGGTGGGTTCAAACCTAGCCCCAGCCAAAAAAGAAAAGAAAGCAAGGCATTGATGAGTGAAAACAAGAGCTAACAGTTACGACAGAGCCACATTTACCAATGTGTTGTCGAAGTTACTGTCCCTTCTTATGTGACTCCTTTGGGGATGTTTCCTATTTATACAGAATGTAAACATATCTGTTGATTTAACAAAACACTATTTTTTATTCCCAGTCTCCCCAGCCCTGGTAAATAGCCCAACATTCAGGCTTAATGGCTTTTATGTGAGTTGGAAGTGAGATCCTGGCTCTGCTTGTCACAGTTGTGTGCCTTAGGACAAACTTCCTACCCTCTCTGAATCCTAGTTTCCTGACTTCTGTGATAGGTATGAAGGGCAGTTATGGGGATTTAATGAGATAATGCACACCCCCTCCTGAGTACAGTTCCTGGCACTCAAAGCATGATCAGGGAAGTTGGGGTGAGTGATGTGGCAGCTTACTGTTCTTGATTGATCTGAATAAAGTTCCCACTTACAAACACCTGATGCAGAATAAAACTAAAACTCTTCAGGGTCATCAGCACCAAAATCTTAAACTCTTAAAGTGACAAAAAATAGCACACAAAATGCTTGCATAAGGTAGTTTGGGGTAAAGAAATGCAACAAACCCTGAAAGAAAAGCTGAGGGAGGCAGAAATGGGCACAGAAAGACACATTCAAGTGTTGGTGAAAGGAAGATGGCACATTGCTGTTGGGACTCCTTGAGCTGGATGCAGGTCCTTCCCTGGTGATTCAAGAAATTAGAATAGCCTGTCCTGAATTTGATGTTGCCCAAGTGTCCTCATAGTACCTGTTGAGAATGTGATCTTTTCTACTGCGGTAAAACCCTCCTTAATTGATTACCTCCCCACATTGACCACCACCTTCAGCTGACCTTTTTTTTTTTCTGATACAGAGGCTCAAGCTATCTCCCTCAGTAGAGAGTTATGACATCACAGCTCACAGCAACCTCAAACTCTTGGGCTTAAATGATTGTCTTGCCTCAGCCTCCCAAGTAGCTGTGACTACAGGCACCCGCCACAATGCCCAGCTATTTTTTTTGTTGTTGCTGATGTTGCAGTTGTCATTGTTATTTGGCAGACCCAGGCTTAAGTCAAACCCTCCAGCTCTGGTGTATGTGGCTGGTATCTGAGCCACTGAGCTACAGGCACCAAGTCAGCTGACCTATTTTCATAGACCAGACATGCACCACATATGTGTATTGGTACAGTAGGCCTAGTATCTCGTGTTTACCACCTCTGTCAGTAGGCTGACCAGTCTGTTACACTCCCTTGGGTGGTCAACTTACACCGGTTCTATTGTATTTTGTCTGAGTGTAGAAATGGAAAAACAAGGGATTGGATGGAAAGTATTTGTAGAAGGCTTTGTGATAGAGAGAGAGTGGGAGGAATGTGACTCGTGTGAAACAAAGTAACGAGCGTAAGAAGCCACGTTTGCTCATATCTGCTTAGCTGTGGAATTTCACCGAAGCCCCTGACTCTGCTGCTCTCCAGAAAAATGCTTTCAAGACAAAACAGGATAGAACTCACAGCTCCCCACATCTCTTGCCTAAGACACTCTATTCCTTAAAAGACAAATGGCCCTGGTCTTGCCTTTTCCTACACATAAGACAATGTCTGATGGGGTTAGGCATTATGTTTTTACAATCTATAACCAAATGTACTTTATAAATCTATATCCAGATAGACTCTTACACCCAAACTGGTGGGATTTTGCAAGTACTGAATCTTCACTGCCTGCATATAACTGAACTGAAATACTGTCTTGGTATAGTCTGACTGGACTGCTCCCAAGCTATAGGCTTCTATCTATAGTCTTCCCTTGGTCTATAGTAAGAATTCTGAGTAAAACTAACTTCGGTCTTCAAAGCTTGACCTTTTTCTCTTTGGTCAACATGCAGAAAGTGTGAGAAAGTTATTCTCATTTCACTTCCTCTCATCCTTCTCTCTACCAATTTCTCCCCAAACAGCATGGATGGGCTAGGTATCCTCCAAACTTGAACAGAAATGATACCAGTCTTTTGTTTTTAAGAGAGGATCTTGCTCTCTTAAAAGATAAGAGATAGAGGGTAGTGCCTGTGGCTCAGTGAGTAGGGTGTCAGCCCCATATACCGAGCATGGTGAGTTCAAACCCAGCCCCAGCCAAACTGCAACAACAAAAAAATAAAAAAAATTAAAAATAAAGTTAAATAAAAAAGATAAGAGATAGAGTAGAGTGGTGCAATCACAGCTCACTGCAGACTCAAATGCCTGGGCTTAAGCCTCAGCCTCTGGAAAAAGTAGGAATATAGGCACGCATCTCTGCTTCCCAATTATTGCTCTAATATGACATAATTGTCTTAGGCTGGTATAACAAAATACCATAAACTTGGTGGCCTATAAACAACAGAAATACATTTCTCACAATTCTGTATTCTGGAATGGCCAAGATCAAGACACCGGCCAATTGTGTGTCTGGCAAGGGGCCCTGGTTCTTCTTACCATGTCTTCATATGGTGAGGAACTTCTCCCAAGTGTCTTTAAAAGGGCACTAATCCCATTCATGAGAGCTCCCCCTCATGGCCTAATCACCTCCAAAAGCCCCCGTCTCTTAATACTATCACCTTGGTATTAGGATTTTAACATATGCATTTGATGGCACACAACACTCAGACCACTCAGTGCACAACATTCAGCACACAATACCACCACCATAGCAATAATGAAAGTTGTATTCTTTTAGCAGCTGGCACTAGAATTCATCTTATACAAGGCTCATCACTGTTGGAAAAATGCCACTGGTCATCCCACTTGGTCAAAAGGAGTTCTTGCAGGGTCATGGAGGTTGTGGCTTCTACAAAATTACCCTGCATGGGGTGAGATGTCTGTGACATTCCTGAAGTGGAAGAGGAAGAAGATAAACCAGAGAAGAGAATGTTAAAACAAGAGAGAAGAAAGGAGACTCAGTGTAGTGACAGAGGAGATTACCTCTCAAATTCTCACCCAAGCCACAAAGCCCATGAAGCCTAGGGAGTGGGTTAGGAGTATGAGTGGGGTCTGTGTCCCAGTTGACAGATCACAAAAGAGAGAGCAGACATGCAGAGGTAAAGCTAGAAGACAGCATAGCTTCAGCCTGTAGGTGGATGTCATAAAATATCATATGATTACACATTCCTTCTACTAAAGTCTCAACATAGTATAAGCAGGTATGGAAAGATGAAAAAAGATCTAAAGGAGATAAGAAGGTACCTACGCGGCATGCCAGGCAGAGGGGCACTGCTGTCTGTCCCTGCAGATGCATGATATACAAAGTCACACACCCATTAATATTTGTTGAACCCCCACCATGTGTCAGGCACTGTGCTAGGCTGTGGAACACCATGGTGAGAAAAACCAGAGTTCTTCTTCTTTTGGTGCTCCAGCACTGGTGGGAGACATGGATGTTAATTAAGTAGTTGCAGAATATTTCATAAAATGGCATTTGTGAGAAGTGCTATGAATGTGGTGTCATGAGAGGTCCTTCCCTAGTGATTCCAGAAACAAGAAATAAATGAATTTGGTTACCTTTAGGGGTGGAGGGAATGGAATGGAAAAGGTGGAAAGTGGATGGGTCCTATCGAGTGTAACTTTTTATATTGTTTTGAATTTTAATGCACACCAGGCTAGTCAGAGAGATTAGAGATGCTTCCGAGAATAAGTGATGTTGATCTGAGCAATGAATGATGAGACGACCTCAACTGGATGAAAAAATGAAAGAAAAGCATCCCAGGAAGATGTACAAAGGCCCTGGGGTGGTGAGTTTGAGGAGTGAAAAAAGGCATGGTGTCATTAAGGCAAAGAGAGCCCCAGGAGAATGGGCAGCATGAAGCTGGGGGTGGTGAACAGGAGGAACAGGCATCTCAGGGGCTTCAGAGCACTTGACTGAGTTTAGCCTTGATCTTCAGGGAGATGGGCAATCACTGACAGGAAATTTCCAACACAGTTTGAAAACAGCAGATGAGTCCTCTGTGTATGCAGAGTGTTTCTCCCTTTCCTTGACACGGCCATAAATTATAAATTTGACTTAGCCTGCGTAACTGAGTATGCCCCAGATGATAAAAGATTTTTACAACATTATTAACTTGGTAATTTTATTTAAATAATCGGTATGTTTTTAATGATTTTTTTCATCAACACACAAGAAAAACTGCAAATTCTGAACCACAACCGAAACACAGGTGCCCAGAACATAAAATTCACAATTCAATGTTTAACCTTCAGTTACTTAAAGAATACTGGACTAGACGTCTAACAGCCTGAGTTCTAATTCTAACTCTTCCTCTTTTGAGTTACACGGCCCTAAACAAATTGCTAAATCTTTCTCAGTTTCGATTTCCTCATCTACAAAATTGGGTAAAAATTCTTGCCAAATGTACCCCAAGAGATTAAAAGTGAGAGCCTTTTATAGCACAGCAATATATCAACAAAGAGATTATATTATCTGTTTTCCAAGTTGCACTAAAAACTACAGAACCTCTACTCTAATAATAAGTTTTTTAAATTTCATGTATCAAACTGTTTTGTAATACTGTCACAAAATAATGTTTTATCTTAAAAGCCATTGCCTTCTAATACATGATAAAACTAAGGCTTTTGTACATGAAACCACTGAGAGAGAAATTCTTTGAGTAGAAAGGTTTTGTTTCATTTCTTTTTTTTTTAAGCACTGATGAACAATTCAGCTCAAGTATCATCATCAAAGTTTTGAATAATTTTTTAAAGGAAAAGAACATATGATAAGATGCTCAAGGCCAGGCACAGTGGCTCACACCTATAATCCTAGCACTCTGGGAGGCACGGGGGGGAGAATCCCTTGAACTCAGGAGAATTGGAGATCTGACTGAGCAAGAATGAGACTTTGTCTCTACTAAAAATAAAAATATTATCCAGGCATCATGGCAGGTGCCTGTAAGTCCCAGCAACTTGGGAGGCTGAGACAGGAAGATGGCTTAAACCCACGAGTTTGAGGTTGCTGTGAGCTAGGGTGACACCATGGCACTCTACCCAGGACACAGAGTGAGACACTGTCTCAAAAAAAAAAAAGAAAGAAAGAAAGAAAAAGAAAAAGAAACAAGCAAACGAAAGATGCTAAAATCGGAAAAAAAGAACGACATGCTAAAACTATATGAGATGCTATTTCACACCTATTAAATTGGCAAAAATATATAAACTCTTGACAAAACAAAAAAGTTGTGGAAAAATAAACACTCTCATTTCTTCCTAGTAAGTACAATATGCAGAAGAATTGAGTAATACCTAGCAAAACTATATATATATAGTTTTAAATATATGAACATATATGTAAATACATGTATATATGTAAATATATGTGTGTATATATATATATATATATTTTCCCCCTCTGGTCCAAAAATCATACTTCTGGGAATTTACCCTGAAAATAAACCTTCAACAAAAGAAAACACATGCACAAAGTTATTCACTACAACATTATTTTTAATAGCAAAATATTGGAAATACCCCAAATGTTCATACATGGGTACACAGGAGTTTGATTGATAAACTATGGTATAAATATGGAAAAGATTTCTATTAAATCACATAAACTGATTTCCAAGATACACTACTAAGGGAAGGGGGAAAAACTGTTAAAGACTGTATGTAGTATATTATATTTTGTGTGATAAAGATAAAATATGTATTTATTCATTTATTTCTATTTACAAAAAGAATATAGAAAGGATAAACAAGGAGTAATGAATTTGGTTACCTATAGAGGATGAGGGACTGGAATGGAAAAGATAGAAAGTGGATGGGTCCTATCGAGTGTAACTTTTATTGTTTTGAATTTTAAACTATGTTAGTATTTTATATATTCAAAAAATAAAATAAAATTAAATCAACAAGAATGGGAAGATAAGGACCCAAAAGTGAAAGAAATGAATGAACCTGAAATAATCAACTTGATAATACAACTGCCAAGAAAACAAAATCCAAAAGTTTTCAAACTCAGTAACAAAGTATTCTGACTATATGACTTCACTGGGACATATTCTAAGACCACAACAAAAAAAAATTAATTTTACTTGTTTAAAGTGTAAGGATTGGGCTAGGCTCACTCTTGTAATACTAGCCCTCTGGGAGGACAAGAAGGGTGGATCACCTGAGCTCAGGAGTTGGAGACCAGCCTGAACTACAGTAAGGCCCTGTCTCTAAAAACAGGCAGGCCTTGGGCAGTGCCTGTGGCTCGGTGGGTAAGGCCTCATATACCAAAGGTGGCAGGTTCAAACCTGGCCCCGGCCAAACTGCAACAACAACAAAAATAAAGGAAATAGCCCAGCATTGTGGTGGGCACCTGTAGTTCCCGCTACTTGGGAGGCTGAGGCAAGAAAGTCTCCTAAGCCCAGGAGTTAGAGGTTGCTGTGAGCTATGATGCCACAGTGTGGCAAGGGTTATAAAGTGAGACTCTGTCTCAAAAAAAAAAAAAAAAAATAGGCAGGCCTTGTGGCAGGCACCTATAGTCCCAGCTACGTGGGAGGCTGAGGCAAGAGAATTGCTTGCAAGGGGAGGATAGTGTTAACAGGTTATAGGTGGGTCTTTTTAAAGAGTCTTTGAACTGTAATTGGTTGAAGAAATAAAACTCAAGTATTGGAATATTTTAAGTTAAGATAAGGAAGTCTGTTAATCAGAGATAAACCACCAGACATATAAAGACTTAAGTGATCTGGGAAAATAAATTGATGACCTGCAGGTGTGATTTATCCTTTGTCTGACATGGTCTTAGGCCTATTGATAATTTTGTATTTTATTGTTAAAATACAATACTAATACTAATTCCAAAAGTTAAGAAGTTAAGGTGCACCAGCACAGTGGCTCATCCTGTAATCCTAGCACTAGAGAGGCCAAGGCAGGTGGATAGCCTACACTGCTGGTAGGATTGCAAGCAAATACAATCTTTATGGAAAGAAGTATGGAGAAACCTCAAAGAACTAAAAGTCAACCTTCCATTTGATCCTGCAATCCCATTACTAGGTATCTACCCAGAAGAACAAAAATCATTTTATCACAAAGACATTTGCACAAGAATGTTTATTTCAGGCTGGGTGTGGTGATTCATGCCTGTAATTCTAGCACCCTGGAGGCCAAAGCTGGCAGATTGCTTGAGCTCACAGGTTCAAGACCAGCCTGAGCAAGAATAAGACCCTGTCTCTAAAAAAAGATATATATATAGCTAGGCATTGTGGTAGGTGCCTATAGTCCCAACTACTTGGGAAACTGAGGCAACAGACTCACTTCAGCCCAAGAGTTTGTGGTTGCTATAAGCTATGACACTATAGCACTCCACTGGGGGCAACAAAGTGAGACTCTGCCTCAAAAAAAAAAAAAAAGAATGTTTATTGCAGCACAATTCATAATGCCAAGTCATGGAAGCATCCAAATGCCCATTGAGTCTTGAGTACATTGGATCAACAAATTGTGGCATATGTATACCATGGAACACTATTCAACCATTAAAAAGATGGAGACTGAGGGCTCGGTGCTTGTGGCTCAAGTGGCTAAGGCACCAGTCACATACACCTAAGGTGGTGGGTTCGAATCCAGCCCAGGCCCGCCAAAACAACAATGACAGCAGCAACCAAAAAATAGCCGGGTGTTGTGGCAGGCGCCTGTGGTCCCAGCTACTTGGGAGGCTGAGGCAGGAGACTCACTTGAGCCCAGGAGTTGGAGGTTGCTGTGAGTTGTGATGCCATGGCATTCTACCCAGGGGAACAGCTTGAGGCTCTGTCTCAAAAAAAAAAAAAAAGATGGAGACTGTACATACATCTTTTTTGTTTACCTAGATGGAGTTGAAACACATTCTTCTTTGTAAGAATGTAAAAATAAATATCCAAGGGCAGGTGTGGTGGCTCACACCTATAATCTAGCACTCTGGGAGGCTGAGGTGGATAGATCACCTGAGCTCATGAGTTCAAGACCAGCCTGAGCCAAAGTGAGACTCTGTCTCAAAAAAAAAAAGAATCAATGTACACAATTAATAGTATTCCTATATACCTACACAGAAAAAAATCGAATGTACTCAATACTAATATGAAATCAATATATAAACAATAAAACACAAATATAGTCTAGTACAGGGGCAGGAGGAGGGGGTGAGGACAATTGGTAGAAGGAGGGAGGGCATTTGGTGGGATCTCACCTACTGGGCACAATGCAAGGGTGTATAGCGCACTCCTGGGTGAAGGGTTCTTTTACAACAGGAACTTTACCGTGGAAGTGAGGACAATGTAATCTAAAACATTTGTACCCTCAGAGGCTGGAGGTTGTGGTGTCTGCAGGTTAGAGGCATTTGGAGCTCCAGCCAGGATGATCGAGGTTGTTTGCAACAACTGTTTGGGGAAGAAGGCCCGTGTTAAATGCAACCCTGATGACACCATTGAGGACCTTAAGAAGCTGATTGCAGCCCAAACTGGCAATCATTGGAACAAGATTGTCCTTAAGAAGTAGTACACAACTTTTAAGGGCCATGTGTTTTTAGGAGACTATGAAATCCATGATGGGATGAACCTGGAGCTTTATTACCAATAGAGCAAAATTCCTTCCCCCTGCCCCATCTTGCTTTCCTCCCACACTACCCACACTGGTATGGATGCTTGTTTTTAAAAACTCATCTTAATAAAAACTTAGATATTACAGGGGGAAAAAAGTAACCTCATATTAATTTGAAATTAAAAAATAAATTTTTCTAAAAATGAGAATAAATACCTCTGAGCTTGGGGTTTGCCACCATCCTGAATAACTTTCTATATCTGCTAATCAGTGTGTCACCCCAATCACCCTCAAGTTTATTTTTCTTTCCAGCTCTCATGCCCATTGAAGTGGCTCTAATAACTATTTGCAAGAATATTATCTTTAATAATAATTTATTACCTTTAATAAATTAAATGTTAAAGATATTTTTAAAAATTAAAAAACTAGCCAGGCATTGTGGCAGGCACCTGTTGTCCCAGCTACTTGCAAGGCTGAAGCAGGAGGATCTCTTAAGCCCAAGAGTTTGAGGTTGCTGTGAGTTATGACTCCACAGCACTCTACCCAGGAGGACAGAATGATACTCTATCTCAAAAAATAAAAAAAATAAAAAAAGGTACAGTGCATAACTAGGTGTGTTTGCCCTCCCTTAAAGCAACTCAGCTTTAAGGTTTTTCTGTGGTTCCTTTGGCCAAGACATAGTCCGTTCAGTCAATTTACTAAGAGATGATAGAAATTTGAAAAATCCCCATTTCATAACTACCATAGTAAATTCAATTCAAGAGAGAATCATCTATTGATACTAAAACTATTGAAAGAAAGATGGGGAAACAGGATAGATATTCACACAGTCTTAAAGTATCACGTCACATGTTCCTTTTTTTTATATGAGACATAGTCACACTCTGTCACCCTGGGTATATGTAGTACCTTGGTGTCATCATAGCTCACAGCAACCTCTAACTCTTGGGTTTGAGTGATCCTCTTGACTCAGCTCCCAAGTAGCTGGGACTACAAGCACCCACCACCACCACTCACTAGTTTTTTATTATTTAGTCGAGATGGGGTCTTGCTCTTGGTCAGGCTGGTTTCAAACTCCTAAGCTCAAGCAATCTACCAACCTTGGCCTCCCAGAGTGCTAGGATTACAGGCGTGAACCACCATGCCTGGCCTGTCATCTGTTACTTTTTAATTAAAGAAAAAAAAAAGAAATGTTTGTGATAGAGAAAACTGTATACACCACCTTAACTAAATGGTCAAACTTAACATCACCAATAAAAAAAATTGATTTGATATGTCTTGGGTTATGTGATACATCAAGACATGTGATTCAACATCACCTGTGTAGTATTCTTGCCAATAATGTTTAGTCTGTGTTTAATCATGGAGAAACAATCAGACAATCTACAGAAGAACTGGCCTGAACTCTTCAAAAATGTCAAGTATCATGAAAAAAAGAAAGAAAAGAGAAGAAAAGGTAAAAGGGTGGCAACCTATTTTATGTTAAAATCACCAAAGAGACATGGAAATAAATGCAAGATCTGATCCTTGCTTAACTTCGAATTAAAAAATAAAAAACTGCTGAGCATGGTAGTACATGTCTCTAATCTCAGCCAGTTGGGAGGCTGAGGCAGGAGGATTACTTGAGCCCAGGTACTCAAGAATAGCCTGGGCAACATAGTGCGACCCATAAGACCCATCTCTTAAAAAATAAAAGAAAAATTTAAAAAAGTTTTTCAATTAAAAAAGAAACTCTGCTAAAGAACATTATTGGAATAATTGCAGAAATTGACATATAGATTGCATATTAGAAAATAGTACTGTGTCAATGGTAAATCCCCTGCATATATTAGTGGTTGTTAAGAAAATATCCTAATTTTTAAGAGAGACATTCTGAGATGATGGGGGCTTAGGTGTCAAGATGTCTGTAACTAACTCTCAAATGGAGCAGCTAAGGAATACACACACATGCACAAAAGAGAAGAAATGAAGAAAATGTGACAAAATGGTAAAATTAGTAAATTTTGTTTTTTTTTTTTGAGACAGAGTCTCACTATGTCAACCTTGGTAGAGTGCCCTAGGATCACATCTCACAGCAACCTCAAAATCCTGGACTTAAGCAATTCTCTTGCCTCAGCCTCCCAAGTAGCTAGGACTATAGGCACCAGCTACAGCGTCCAGCTATTTTTTGTTGCAGTTGTCATCATTGTTGCTTAGCTGGCCTGGGCCAGGTTCGAACCCACCAGCCTTGATGTATGTGGCTGGTGCAGTAACCATTGTGCTATGGGTGCTGAGCCAAAATTAGTAAATTATATAATGTATGAGTGTTCATTGTACATTTTTTATAAATGTTCTGTAGAAAATTTCTGTACAAAATGTATTTTGTACAGAATATTCTGTACAGATATTCTGTAGAATATTCTGTACAAAAATATATTTTAACATTTTTCAAAATAAACCATTGGAAGTTTTGAGAAAAGGGAGCTTTTTACATGGTCACTGCATAAAACCACATAGACAATCTGAGAACCAGTAACTATTCAATTGGGCTGATCTTTACCAAGAATGCAAGCCCTGCAGAAAGCCTGCAGAGGCAGCATTGCCAAATTTAGCAAACACAAAATGAATAAGTAAGTAAATACAAGGACACCTACTTAAATTTGAATTTTATCTATGGAAAAGAAGTGATACTCTGTAAAATAATTTAAAGAGGTTTATTCTTGGCCAAATTTGAGAACCATGTCCCAGAGCCATGGCCAAGAACCCTTGACCAAGTGGACTCATTGTGGTGAGGTTACAGTTTGGTTTTATACCTTTCGGAAGGCAGGAATTACAGGTAAAGTCATAAATCAATAAATGAAAGGCATATATTGATTTGGTCAGAAAAGGTGGGACATCTCAAAGTGGGACCCCTTAAATTATAAATGGGAAGATTCACTAGTTGACAATTGGCTGAAAGAGTTTGGCTTTGTCTAATAGACCAGGAGTCAGAGGAAAAGAACGCCAAGTTAAGATAAGGGTCTGTTAATCAGAGACAAACTACAGGACAAGTGCCCAGACTCAAGTGGTTTGTTATGTATATTGAGGACCTGCAGATAGTTCTTGCTTAGCCTTAGGCCTGTTTATAAGTCACAAAGGACATCTTTAAAGAGGAGGGGACATGATGAGCCTGAGAAATCTCCTTTCTCATGGTTAGCAACTCAGTTTTAGGGGGTTCCCTTGGCCAAGGGGGGATCCAATCAGTTGCTGGGGAGGGCCTTAAGATTTTATTTTAGGCTCAGTGCCTGTGGCTCAAGTGGCTAAGGCGCCAGCCACATACACCTAAGGTGGCAGGATCGAATCCAGCCCCGGTCTGCCAAACAACAATGACAGCTGCAATCAAAAAATAGCCGGGTGTTGTGGCAGGCGCCTGTGGTCCCAGCTACTTGGGAGGCTGAGGCAGGAGACTCACTTGAGCCCAGGAGTTGGAGGTTGCGGTGAGCTGTGATGCCATCGCACTCTACCCATGGGGATAGCTTGAGGCTCTCAAACAACAACAACAAAAAAAAGATTTTATTTTAGGGCCGTGTCCATGGCTCAAGGAGTAGGGTGCCAGCCCCATATACCAGGGGTGGTGGGTTCAAGCCAAGCCCTGGCCAAAAAAAAATAACTGCGAAAAAAAAATTGATTTTAGTTCACAAAGACGAAGCTTAGTGTAGTACAGTAAACAAAATGTACACTTTTAAGTCAGTAAGACCTTGGTCAAGCCTTTAACAGACCAGTGAAATCATGTCACCACATGCTGTGCTTTTACCTCTTCTAACTTCTGTTTCTGTTTTCTAACATAACTCACAAATTGCAGAAGTTTGAGAGGAAAATCAGACACACATACTCAGTGCTCAGCTCGGTGGTTACTCAATCAGTAGAAATTTCCTTTTTTCCTCTCATTTCTTTATATCAACAACAGAGTTCAGAGAAGCCGAGTGCAGTGGCTGACACCTGTAGTTCTAGCACTCTGGGAGGCGGAGTCTGGTGGATTGCTTGAGCTCAAGAGTTTGAGACCAGCCTGAGCAAGAGCAAGACCCTGTCTCTACTAAAAACAGAAAAACTAGCTAGGCATTGTGATGCAGGCCAATAGTCCCAGCTACTCAGGAGGCTGAGACAAGAGAATTGCTCAAATCCAAGAGTTTGGGGTTTCTGTGAGCTATGATGCCACAGCATTCCACCCAGGGTAACAGGATTAAACTCTGTCTCAAAAAAAAAAAAAAGAAAGAAAGAAAGAAAAAAAGTTCAGAGGAGCCCAACACCAGTTCTGTTTCATTTTGAAGGAGATATAGATTCTCTGAAGAATTCAGCCCTGATTTCTCTCCATCATAGCCCTGTGTCCAAAACTAGAAGGAGGGCCTCCATCTGTGCCCTGAGTGAAAAAAAGATGGCCGTGACTTAGAAGTGGGGAGAGGAAGGAAAGACAGAATGGCTGGACTCCAAAACGACAGAAGAGGAAGCAGAATTTCCCATTACTTGGAAGGTGAGATTGGTTGAGGGAAAAATTGAAAACATGTAACTCCCCCCAACCCCTGCTTAGAACCAGGGTGAAGTAGCCCACCTAATAGAGTCATAAGCTTGTTTCATTGTTGTAGAAATAACAGCAGGGCATGGCCAAAAGGAGAGAGCAAATTGGCACTTTTAGGCATCCTTGAGAGGTATTTCTGGATTTGTCTGGTGCCAAGGAAGACAGCAGACAAAGTAGACAAGGAAGTGCCACAACTGGGGCAAAGTGGTGTACTGCACATACTAAAAATCACCTGGGAGTTGCAGCCAGATCTCAACAGTGATCCAAAAGCCATCTAGTGCAAGGTGGGTCCAACTTGGCAGGAGCAAACCTCTAGAGGTGGACTAAGCCAAGAGAACACACCATGATTCCATGAGTTTTAGACTTCAGGATCAAATATCAATAACAAGACAAAAAGAGAGACTGGAAAGATCAGAGAAGCAAACTCTGTAAGAGGATTGCACAAACTGCCTATGAATATGTGTCCAGTGACCCTTCTTTCCAGTTGTATGATTCTAGATCATCACTGTTGGAGGCCTGAACCCTTTCTCCTCCTCCTACCCTAGAACAAAAGGCCTATCTGGTCTCACTTCAAGAGTTCTGCCTGTAAGACCCTAGCCCATCAAAAACCTCTATCTAGCAAGCTGTGAAATCTTCCTCCCCCAATGCCTAGTATAAAAACAAGGCGCCAAGCACCCCTGGTGCAGACGCCATCTTTGCTCAGGTGAGTCTCTGTCTCCTTTCATTAAATGTGGACCTCTCCTGGTCTTGTCTCCGGGTACACTGCCAAACCCCTTTCTATCACATTTCTGGATGACACAAACAGGAGCAGAGGAGATCTGAATGATGGGGTATATAATCAAAAGAGGTGGCATTATCAAAGAGATGACATAAATTTAAAAAGACTGACACACATTAACTGGCAAATTAAAGATTTTTTTCCATAGTGCTAGAGGGGAGTAGAGAGCAACACAACAAGATTATATCAATTTTAGGTGAAACAATAACATTCATCTTAGTCAGGTCTTAAATGTCCTAAAGTGGAATGAATGGACCATGTCTTGGCCAAAGGGACCCCAGGAAAACCTTAAAGCTCAGTTGCAGCCAAAAGAAGGGAGGTCAGATACACCTAGTTATGAACTAGGGCTATATCTGTTTTCCTCACATAGCAGGCATGTAGCAGGCACTCAACACATGCTGAATAGATGAAATCAATGAATAAATAAATAAATGGTTCATTCTAGAAAAGCAAATTCTAGGTTTTATATTAGAGTACACCATCTCACTGATTTGAAAACATGCTCTGGAAACAAAAGTTATACAGCACACCTTAATAAGTTCCTAGAGTAATTTAAACCAGGAGACTCTTTCACAGGCACGATCAGGAGATTCTGTTAGTTCTTTGCTATTCCTCATGCCACAGAAGTCAGAAAAGTCAAGTCTAAGCCTGGCTGAGATAAATGTCTATGACAAAGATTGCTCAAGTCCAGCTTCCCAGGAACCTGTCTCCCAATACAATGCTGTGATTCTTCTCTCTTTGACCTCTGCCCACTAAGGGGGCAGAAAAAGGAGCACCTGTCTGCTTTGGTATTCTAAAAAGGTTGATGTCTGGATCTGCCCAGGCATCAAAATTCTAAACGTATTTTCCAGTATTCCCTCTTATACCCTAGTTTTAAAGGAAAGCTGAAATTTGTTCCTGAGTCTGGTGATATATTTGGTTAATGGAGGTATAATCAATGCTGTTAGCTAACCACCCATTCTCACCTTTCTTCTTTCTAATTCAGGACTTAGACTTTCTTTAGTATCCCGCCCTCCCTCATGTAACCAAAGTGCCCCAGAGCAAATTGGCCCCAACCCCTAGTTGCAAGAGTAAGCTTGAGAGTCTAAGGCAGTGATTTTTACCCCTAGGAATATTTGGTAATGCCTGTAACATGACATTTTTGAGTGTCACAACTGGGAGGGAGGGGGGATATCTACTGGGAGAAGGTATCTACTGGGTAGAGGCAAGGGATGCTGCTAAATGTCCAGCTATGCATAGAACAACCCAGCACAGCGAAGAATTATCCAACCCCAACAGACTACAGTCCAGAAGTAGAGAAACTCTTCTCTGAGGATGATGGCTTCCCCACTTACTACAAATGGATTTAAGAAGAAGCCTTTGACCCAAAATGTAATATGAAGTTTTCAAGAGTTTCTTGGGAAGTTCTTCTTGGTGTCTGCAGAGCACTTTCTCTCTTGCTGGCACTGTGGTGGGCAGATGTGAAGTTAGGGACTGCCATTGCCATTATGCCACTCCGGGGACAATCGCATGAGATAAAGTCCACACACACAGTAGACTTCAAACACTGGATAAAGCTGGTATTTGAGAAAAGAAAAAGCTATATGAGATGTGCAAAATGTATCAGGCCCATAGAGATATGAGTATGAGACGTCAGTCTCCCAGCACCACCCCCTCCCTACACTTCATGCTCAGGGACAATTGTTAAAAGGCATTTTGTTCCTTACTAGTTGTTTCACCTATCATCTTCCTGTTCCTGGAATTTGTAATATAAAGAATGATGTATATCCAATCAATAGCTTATGTTATCTTAATGTAAATTCTTGGCAACAATTTATGAACTGCCTCTTGTTTTTCCCTTAAAAACCACTTGTAGGCTAGGTGCCTGTAGCTCAGTGGCTAGGGCACCAGCCACATATACCAGAAATGGCAGG
>NW_003852638.1:524391-525422 GCF_000181295.1 Otolemur garnettii | reverse complement strand
ACTTGGGAGGCTGAGGCAAGAGAATCGCTTGGGCCCAGGAGTTTGAGGTTGCTGTGAGCTGAGACACCCAGCACTCTACTGAGAGCAACATAATGGAACTCTGTCTCAAAAAAATCCAAATAATAAAAACCACTTGTAAGTGCTGCTAATTGAAGCAAATACTCAGGAATGGATGGTGCTGGGTGGCCATCCTCAAGGTTTGAGCTCAAATAAATACTATATTTAATTATATTTTGTGAATTTCCTTGTTTAAGGTTGACATCTTGGTGACTGAAGTGGGCCTTCAGAAATCCCCACCACTTCACTGACAGTTGGAGTCTTAGTACCAGTGCAAATGACTTTTGTTCACCCAAACTTGCTGAAGTCATCAGGGATCTCTGGCCCCTCTAACTCTTGGCACAGCTGAGGTTTCAGAATTCATTTGAGCCATGCTCATTCCTAACTCAAAAGAATTGGAATTAAGTACTCGGGAGGCTGAGGGAAGAGAATCGCCTAAGCCCAGGAAATGGAGGTTGCTGTGATCTGTATGACACCATGATACTCTACTGAGGACAATAAAGTGAGACTCTGTCTCTACCAAAAAAAAAAAAAAAAAGAATCGGAATTAAGGCTTTACTTAAAGGTAAAGCCCCAAAGGGTGTCATTATAGGAAAAAATAACAAACTAATATTGTATATGTTTTGTATTTATATATCAACATATAGAGAAATATTTTGTAAAATTTTGTAATGAGTGTTTTATGAAAAAAAAAAAAAAACGGTACATTTAAGGCCAGGCATGGTGGCTCACACCTGTAATCCTAGCACTCTGGGAGGCCGAGGCAGGATTGCCTAAGCTCATGGGTATGAGACTAGCCTGAGCAAGAGCAAGACCCCATCTCTAAAAATAGCTGGGCGTTATGGCATGCACCTGTAGTCCTAGCTACTTGGGAGGCTGAGACAACAGAATCACTTGAACCCAAGAGTTCAAGGTTGCTATGAGCTATGACTCCATAATATTCGACCAAGAGCAACAAAGTGAGAGTCTGTCTC
>NW_003852638.1:510827-523696 GCF_000181295.1 Otolemur garnettii | reverse complement strand
AATCTTTGTAAAATAAGCAAAAATGTTATAATTTTTTTTTGGAAACAGAGTTTCATTTTCTTGTCCTCAGTAGCGTGCTGTGGTGTCATAGCTCACAGCAATCTCTAACCCTTGGGCTCAAGTGATCCTCTTGCCTCAGCCTCCCAAGGGACCCACCATAATGCCCAGCTATTTTTAGAGATGGGGGTCCCACTCTTGCTCAGGCTGGTCTCCAGCTCCTGAGGTCAACTGATCCACCAGCTCCTCTTGGGTTCCCAAAGTGCTGGAATTCTTGGAATAAGACACCAGCCCAGCCCCCAAACTTTATATTTTTTATAACTAGCCAGATTATGAAACCTGGTTCAAAGGACAAACCTAAAACTTTCTTCTTGGATGACAAAAATAGTAAAAGGCTATTTATGAGGCCCACTAAGTTTTTGGTCATTCAGAAAGAAAAATCTTAGTTATGGGCAATCATATTATAACAGAAGTAAAGGTTGGAAAAAAGGCACAGAAATGTTTTATAACTTGTCTTTCTGAAACCTCCTTCTCGAGGCCAGTAATCAAAGGAGCCGAAAACTGTGTTCTTTGCTGTTTGTTTTCTGGTATATTATACAATAGGAGATGGCTCAACAGAATTGTCGAAACAAGGGTCATGAGATCATTTTCACCAGAGATAAGGTCCACTGAAGCCACCAGTTATAGTTAACCAACAATAGCCCAAAGCCATGACATGTGACACTTATCAGGTACACCCAAGCCCAACATCAAAAACTCCTCTTTTAGAAAGCCCAATATAGGGTGGTGCCTGTGGCTCAGTGAGTAAGGTACCAGCCCCATACATGGAGGGTAGTAGGTTCAAAGCTGGCTCCAGCCAAACTGCAACAAAAAAATAGCCAGGCATTGTGGCAGGCGCCTGTAGTCCCAGCTACTTGGGAGGCTGAGGCAAGAGACTTGCCTAATCCCAAGAGTTTGAGGTTGCTGTGAGCTGTGACACCACAGCACTCTACTGAGGGTGACAAAGTAAGAATCTGTCTTGACAAAAATAAATAAGAAGCCCAATATATTTGCTGAAAGGCAGAAGATGCTAGTCCACCACCTTCCTCAATTGCCAGCAATTTAATAAACATCTCTTACCTTTTCCTCAAACCACTTGCCCTCATTCAGAGTTCTCACTGATTTAGCCTCAGGAGAAAGTAACAAAACCCCTAAAAATCAAGTCTTCCTCCTTCAGGAGAGATCCACCATTAGAAGAAACATAAGCTAGATGAATGTTTAATTTTTATGGCACCTCTTTATGCACATATCTAGGAAAATGGTCTCACATAATTCAGTAAGACCTCAAGTTACAAAGGCCAAATGGAGTACCTTTGAAATACCCGAGCTAGTTTGCACATACAATTAGAAAAAGCTGGTTTTAGGCAGTGCCTATAGCTCAGTAGGTAGGGCACCAGGCCCATATGCCAAGGCTGACGGGTTCCAACTTGGCCTGGGCCAGCAAAAAAACAGCATTGACAACTACAACAACAACAAAAAATAGCCAGCATTGTGGCAGGTGCCTGTAGTTCCAGCTACTTGGGAGGCTGAATTGCTTGTACCCAAGACTTGAGGTTGCTGTGAGCTATGATGCCACAGCACTCTATGCAGGGCAAAAGCTTGAGACTCTGAAAAACAAAAAAAGAAAGAGAGGGAAAGAGAGAGAGAGAAGGAAGGGAAGGAGGGAGGGAAAGAGGGAAAGGAAAGAAGGAAGGAAAGAAAAATAGAAAGAAAAAGCTGGTTTTAGAACCAGTCAAATTGAGTGGGAGATTTATTTCCAATAGCACTTAAAAGCTTCTAAAAGAAATTCTGAAAATTGGGTGGCACCTATGGCTCAGTGGTTAGGGCACCAGCCCCATATGCCAAGGGTAGGGATTCGAACCTAGCCTGGCCAAACTACAGCAAAAAAATAGCCAGGCATTGTGGCAAGCACCTGTAGTCCCAGCTACTAGGGAGTCTAAGGCAAGAGAATTGCCTAAGCCCAAGAGCTAGAGGTTGCTGTGAGCTGTGAAGCCACAGCACTCTACTGAGGGCAATAAAGTGAGACTCTGTTTCGAAAGATAGAAAGAAAAGGAAGGAAGGAAGGAAGGAAGGAAGGAAGGAAGGAAGGAAGGAAGGAAGGAAGGAAGGAAGGAAGGAAGGAAGGAAGGAAGGGAGGGAAGGAAGGAAAAAAAAAAAGAAATTCTGAAAATAAAATAGCCTACATTGAAGAAGTAAACAAAAGGATATTTGAAACTATATTTAAATTAAAAAGACTTTCAAGTCTGTATTCTTTTTGCCTCCAATGCTCCTTCTCCTAATCCCCCTGTGATCTGAACTCATCCCTTTCTGCTTGTTTCCTCAGCTCCAATACATATTTTAGGGAGAGAGTTTGGGAATTCTACAATGCATACTTTTTCTTCTCTGGAAAGAGGGAGAAATGTATTTAAATTTGGAAGAGAGGAAACAAACAGAACTGCAGAAAGAGAATAAAATGACTGAGATTATAAAATACATATTCAAAAAAAAATTTTTCCTCCAAACAGGAACTAATTAATTGACACTGATGATTTATTGACCTTTAAATGCCCAGCTGGACTTCGCAGTCCCTAAGAGATGTAAATCTTATCATGATTTTGAAATGCTAACATCCTGGGAATTGGCTAAGCAGCATTCCAGCTGATATCAGATCTAAAACAAGTTAAAATCCTTTAAATGATCAAACTGTATTGTTTGAATGCCCAAAGAGTTTATAAATAAAATCTCCATTTGTAAGTGTATCTGCCACTGCACCTGGAGGAAAGGGAAGGCGAAGTCATTAGAAACTGACCCTTTGGTTTAAATTTACACAACAAGACTTTTGCTTAAGCTAATTTTTCTGGCTTCTGGTCTTCACTGGGCTTTTACTTATAGCCTCCTTCCTTGGTTTGAGTCCACCTCTGTGCCTTGAGGTGTCAATTTTTCCTGTGGTATTTCACCTAAGAGTTATTCCTTTAGAAACGCAAATTTAAGTTTGTCAGGCTAACAATTGCTTATGGCAATCAAACAGTTAATTGGAAGACTGATGATCTGAAAAGGGAAAATAAAAACTACTGAAAAAACCTACAAGTGAAATTTCTTTCTGCAAACTGTAAGATCTGCTTCTGTCTTTGTGTCTGTATGTCTATGTGTTGGTGTCATTTGCATGTGATATTTCACTACCAAAGAATATGAAAGAGCTCTAATTAATTAGCTTAAAGAAAAAGTAAGTGCTTAAATCAACTGTTTTTTGGCAAATTAGAAACTGAATCAAATACTTTTCAGTTCATGTGACTTGGATAAACCTTTGATAAAGAAGGCTAGTTTAATATTGTCAGTTTAAGAAAAAAGGTCTTCAGAGTTATCAATAAAAATGTAAGTATTTAACTTTAAGGTCTTTGCATTTGTGATTTTAGGAAAAGATATTAAAGCAGCAAGAGAAAAATATCAAGTCAAATGTAAGAGAATCCACATTAGACAAAAAGAGGATTTCTCAACAGAAAACTTATAGAGCAAGAAAAAATGAGATGATATATTGAAAGTGCTGAAAGGAAAAAAAATAAAAACCCATCAGCCAAGAATATTATACTCAGGAAATCTATCCTTCAGAAATGATGGAGAAGTATAATTTTTCATAGACAAGCAAAAAATAAGGGAATTCATTACCATTAGATTGCCCTTACAAAAACTGCTCAAAGGATTGTAACATCTGAAATTTAAAAGGCAATAACTACTGTCATGAAAATATGTGAAACTCGGTAGTGCCTGTGGCTCAAAGGGATAGGGCGCTGGCCCTATATGCTGGAGTGGTGGGTTTAAACCCAGCCCCAGCCAAAAAAAAAGAAAAAAAAGAATTCCCAGAAGGAATTTGTTTACATTATAAGGATAATATTTTATTCTCTAATCCTTCAAATGATGAATTACAAAAAATGTATTCTATGGCTCAGCACCTGTGACTCAAGCGGCTAAGGCACCAGCCCCATACACCTGAGCTGGTGGGTTCAAATCCAGCCTGGGTGCCAAAGAACAATGACAGCTGCAACCAAAAAATAGGTGGGCATTGAGGCAGGCACCTGTAGTCCCAGCCACTTGGGAGGCAGAGGCAGGAGAATCACTTGAACCCAGGAGTTGGAGGTTGCTGTGAGCTGTGATGCCACAGCACTCTACCCAGGGTGACAGCTTGAGGCTCTGTCTCAAAAAAAAAAAAAAGTATTCTAAAGCCTGCCAATATCTTGCTAACTTTGGTTTTCATATTGCTTCAGAAAAGGTTCAAATGCATGAACCATGGAATTATTTAGGATATAAATTATTAGTTCAGCATATAATTCCTCAGAAGGTCCAAATAAGACAAGATACACTAAAAACACTTAATGATTTTCAAAATTTGTTAGAATATATAAATTGGATTAGACCTGTACTAGGAATACCTACTTATACTTTAACCCATCTATTCTCCTTGTTAGAAGGGGATCCCGCTTTACATCAAGAAAACTTACAAAGGAAGCTGAAAAGAATTACAATGGTTAGAAAAACATATACAAGAAGCTCAGCTTGATAGAATCACTGATTTTTCATACTTTATTTTATATATTCTTCCTTCTGAACATTCACCCACTGGATTATTAGCACAAAAAAAAGCTTTTATAGAATGGTGCTTCCTTCCACACAAAGCAACAAAGAAAATAGAAACATACATAACAAAAAGTATTATTTATAATTTTAAGAGGTCGTTTTAGATTACGACAATTAGCAAGACATAATCTTGACAAAATTGTTGTCCCTTTAACTAATCAACAAATAAATAATTTGTTTACCTTTTCTACATATTGGCAAGTAGCACTTGCTGATTTTGTAGGTGAAATTGACAATCATTATTCCACAGATAAAAATTTATAATTTTTAAAGAATACTTCTGGGATTTTACCTCAAATTGTTAAACAAAAACCTATAGTTAATGCTCCCACTTTTTACACTGATGCTAATAAACTGAGTGTTTCTGGTTATTTAGGACCTCATAATTCTAAAACCCAGCACTCTCCTTATCAATCTGCTCAAATGGCTAAATTATTTGTAATTGTTCTACTTTAAAATGATTTTCATGACATTGCTTTAAACGTGGTTACAGATTCACAATATTCCACCTGTGTGGTGCAGAACATAGAAACAGTCACACTCTCTTGGAGTAAATCAGAGTTCATCATCTTATTTTCTAAATTACAACAACTCATTTGCTCTCAAGAACAGCCTTGATATATTACTCATATAAGAGCTCACTCTAATTTGCCTGGACCTCTTGCTAAAGGTATATTGCTTTGATCATTTAATTGGATCAGTACAAGCTGCTGATTTGGAACATTCTCTACATCATAATAATGCTCAATCTTTAAAAGTACGTCATGTTATTACATGGCACACAGCAAGAGCTATTGTTTGCTCTTGCCCCATTTGTCAACCTTTAATAATTCCACCTTTACCCTCTGGTGTTAATCCAAGAGGCCTTCAAGCTAATCAACTTTGGCAAATGGATATTACACAAGTTCCAGAATTTGGCCATCTTAAATATGTCCATCACTCCATAGACACATATTCTCATTTTTCTTGGGCATCTGCATTTACCTCTAAATGAGCAGATGCTGTTATTTCCCATCTTCTCGAAGCTTTTGCAATTATTGGAAAACCATATTCAATATATGTCCTGCATATATTTCTAATAAATGTCAAGCTTTTTTCCAGTTACATAATATTAAACTTATCACTGGTCTCCCTGGTGACAGCACAGGTCAAACTATAATTAAAAGACATAATTGTACTAAAAGATATGTTGCTTAAACAAAAAGGGGGAGAACAGTATAATAATACACCTAGAAATAAACTCCACTCTATCTTATTTACTTTAAATTTCTTGAACATGGATGACAATAATAAAACACCAGCCCAGAAGCATTGGATAAAAATAACAACAGAACCTCTTAATCAGCCAGTTTTTTATAAAGATATAAAAAACAAATAAATGGATTCCTGCCCAAGTGTTACATTGGGGTAGAAAATACGCTTATATTTCAACAGGTTCATCAGATTTTAGAGTTCTTGACAAAGCCTTGAAGTTAAGAGATGGTGCAGAAAAGACCACACCCTCAGGAGATCGACCTGCAAGCTTTGAGAGAACCATTTGCACAAATGACTTTGAGCAAACAGACCAAGAAAACCAAGAAAATGCAACACCATACTCTAAACGTTCTAGAGATGACTTGGGGTCAGGTGAAGAAGTTTTATCATCAGGAAGAGGATCTGGTGGCTCAGAATAAACAACCCATGACCATATCTATTTTGTTCTTGGCTATGATCTTACTCCTCACCACTCAGGTAAGTGCTAAATCTTATGAATATTGGACATATATCCCAAACCCTCCTCTACTGAGGGGAGTCAGCTGGTTTAAACCAAGTGTCCTATTTATGTGAATGAGTCCTCTTGGCTTCTTGGACATTATGATACTCGTGGTCCTTTAAAACCTCATGAGGAAGGAATGGCACTTTTTAATTACAGTACTGGTGTCAGTGGACCACCCATTTGCTTTAGAAATCAGCCTCATTGTTTAACTTTCCAGTTTTGGGCTTTTAGTACAAATCATAATTCCAGTCAATCTCCCCAGATAAAAATGTATCTTTTGTCAGCCCTCTCCATTAATGGAACAAAACTTAATGATTTCTTGGCCCCTCCTGAGTTACCTCTTTGTCAGATGCACAGCTTTTCACAAGTAAGTGAATGGGTGCCTTGGACAAAGTGTAAGGTGAGAATGGATTTTTAGTTGCTAATACTTCCCATGTAAGCATCATAGATTGGAGCCCTAGAGGTTTCACACATACTCAGAACTCTTTAAGACCTTTAAGGTGGAAAAGAAATCATACATCAATTTCTACCAAAGCATCTAGTCACATCAGGGGGAGAAACAGAGGATTCTCTCCTCCTTCTCCCAGTTTATTAAAATATCTCAAACATAATCATTTATGGAAAATTGGGGCTGCACTCCACCCTACTCAAGCTTGGGTAGTAGGATCATATCATATTCAACAAGATAAAAAGTGTACCTTAACTTTTACCAGAGACACAACTCATAACATCCAAGCCTGTTTAAGGCTGCCTTTTGTATGGCTCAAAGGTTCTATATATTGGAACAAAGTCAGGAGAGAAATCTGGTGTTTTCAAACTTATACTATGTATACATGCATTAACAGCTCTGTTCAGTTTGATTTTTTCAAAGAGAAGTTATATCCTTTAAGAGCGAGAACAGGTGTTTGGCTGCCGGTGAAGTTTTCCTGTCCTTGAGAATAATCCCCTGCATTGTCCATCCTCCAGATAATGGCAGAGAAGGTTTTGAAATGAACTAATTATTTCATTGGTATGCTGATAGTAGCCATTTTGAGGATAATTGCTGTCACTGATGCTGCTGCTGCTTCAGAAATCACTTTGTCTGAAAGCATCAAAACCCAAGACTTCATTACTGAATGGCACCACAACTCTGAACAACTTTGGACAGCTCAGAGACAAATTGACACAGAAATCCATAATGAACTTTCAGATATAGAACAGTAGTCATGTTAGGAGATCGATTGTCTAGCCTACAAAAACAAATTAAGTTTTGGTGTGATTGGAATATGACTTCATTTTGTATTACAAAATGTTCCTTATAATGCAACTGTATTTCCTTGGGATAAAGTGAAAAAAACATTTGCTAAACCATGACAATTTAACCAATGATATCCTTAATTTGCAACAACAGGTATATGCCACATTTAAGCATAAGCTTGAACGTGTTGATGGAGATACTATATTAAAAGAACTGTCAAATGGAATAGAAAAGTTAAATCCTTTACCTAAATTGAATGCTTTGATTGGCGCTTTTGCAGGATTGTTTGCTATATTGCTTTTTATTTGTTTTCTTTTATATTTAGTCTGTTTTATATTTAGTCTGCTACACCCGCCAAGTGAGTGACCACCAAGCAGTTGTGCTTTTTGTCAGCATGCACAACATGAATATAAACAAAAAGGGAGAAGTATAACTTTGAGTGCCATTGATTTTGCTTGAAGAAACCTCTCCAGAGTCCACATGAAGGGATATTCTTTTGAGGACACTCCTAAGTTATTAGAAAGCTAATCATGCAGGAGGCAGACCCTGAAGGCAGAGTCTGATTGTCTTTGGAATTTCCTGGAAGGGACCTGGGGAGAGGAGAATCAAAATAAGTTAGTGTACATTTTTAGCTGAAGGTTACATCTGTTTTTTCCAGATAAATAGTGGATTAAGTTTTAAGATTACTTTGTACTCCTTTTAAGTTATTTTCCATTCTTATCACATAAGCCATTTATCACCAGCTTATTTGCTGTTATGATGTAAATGTGCAGAACAATGTATAGTTAGAGTATAGAAGCCATTAAGAAATAAAGTGAAAGGGATACATGCCTGAGTGAGCTGTAGTCCCTGCTTCTCTGTACATTCTGACTACTGATCTTACCTCTGCAACTCTAGCACAAACATTTCCAGCAACACCATTCAAATGGAAACCAAAAGAAAGCCTGTGTAGCCATTCTCATACTACATGTCAGATAGCAAAGACTTCAAAGCAACAAAAGTAAAGAAAGACAAAGATGTCATTATATAATGGTGAAAGGAAAAATTCAACAAGACACAATAATCCTAAATACTTGTGCATCTAACACAGGTGCACTCAGATATATAAAGCAAACTTTACATGATCTAAAACATATGACAAATAGTAGCATCATAATAAATGGAGAATTCAACACTACATTAACAGAATGGGAAAGAACCTCCAAGCAGAAAATTAGCAAAGAAACCTTGGACTTAAATGAAACTTTAGAACAAATGGGCCTGGCAGACATTTACAGAGCATTCTACTGCAAAACCACTAAATATACAATCTTGGCTTGGTGCCTATAGCTCAAGTGGCTACAGTGCCAGCCACATACACCAGAGCTGGCAGGTTCAAACCTGGCCCAGGCCTGCCAAACAACAATGACAACTACAACCAAAACATAGCCGGGCATTGTGGTGGGTGCCTATAGTCCCAGCTACTTGGGAAACTGAGGCAAGAGAATTGCTTAAGCCTAAGAGTTGGAGGTTGCTGTGAGTTATGACACCATGTAACTCTACCCAGGGCAACACAGTCAGACTCTGTGTCAAAAAAAAAAAAAAAAAACAAGGGTGGCACCTATGGCTCAGTGAGTAGGGTTCCAGGCCCATAAGCTGAGTTTGGCAGGTTCAAACCCAGCCCCAGCCAAACTGCAACACACACAAAAAAAGTAGTCAGGCATTATGGTGAGCACCTGTAGTCCCAGGTACTTGGGAGGCTGAGGCAAGAGAATCACCTAAGCCCAAGGGTTGCTGTGAGCTGTGATGCCACAGCACTCTACCAAGGGTGACAAAGCGAGACTCTGTCTCTAAAAAAATAATAAAATGAAAAATAACATAAAATAAAATAAATATATGTTCTTCTCATCATCCTATGAAGGTTTCTCTAAGATTTATAACACCCTGGACCACAGACTATGTCTCAACAAATTAAAATAAATAGATAACAGATAGAATAAAACTAGAACTAGATAACAGTAGAATAAAACTAGAAATCAATTCCAACAGAAATTCTTATCTCTACACAGTCATGGAAACTAAATAACCTACTGCTGAATGATATTTAGTTAAAAGGGGACATTAAAATGGACATCAAAACATTCTTTGAATTAAATGACAAAGAGACACAAGTTATCAAAACCTATGAGACTCAGCAAAAGCAGTTGTAAGAGAAAAAATTATTGCTATAAATGCCTTTGTCCAAAAGACAGAAAGATCACAAGTCAACTATCTAATAAATCATCTCAAGGAATTGAAAAAGGCAGACCAAACCAATCCCAAACCAAACAGAAGAAAATAAATAATGAAGATCAAAGCAGAAATAAATGAAACTGAAAAAAATGAAACAAAAAGTTGATTCTTTGAAAAAATGAACAAATTAACAGGCTTCTTACTAGATTAACCAGAAACATGAAAGCAGAGACCCTAAGGAGCCCCATCAGAAATGTAAGTGAAGATATTACAACTGATAACACAGAAATACAAAATATCATCTCTAAATACTACAAAAATCTCTATGCACATAAAGTTTAAAATGTTGAGGAAATGGACAAATTCTTGGAAACATATAACCTCCCTAAGCTCAATCAGAAAAATAGAACTCCTGAATACACCAATATCAAGTAATGAAATGGAACCAGAAATAATAATCTTCCTGGCTCAGCGCTAATGGCTCAAGTAGGTAAGGCACCAGACACATACACCTGAGCTGGCAGGTTCGAATCCAGCCTGGGCCTGCCAAACAAGGATGACAGCTGCAACCAAAAAATAGCCAGACATTGTGGTGGGCGCCTGTAGTCCCAGCTACTTGGGAGGCAGAGGCAGGAGAATTGCTTGAGCCCAGGAGTTGGAGGTTGCTGTGAGCTGTGCTGCCATGGCACTCTACCCAGGGCAACAGCTTGAGGTTGTGTCTCAAATAATAATAATAATAATAATCTTCCCAACAAAAAAAAAAGTCCCAGACCAGATGCTTGTGTAGCTGAATTTACCAGACCTACAAAGAAGAACTGGTACCTATACTGCAGAAATTATTTAATAACATAGAGAAGGGCTCGGCACCTGTGGATCAAGTGGCTAATGCGCCAGCCACATACACCTAAGGTGACAGGTTCAAATCCAGCCCGGGCCCGCCAAAACAACAATGATGGCTGCAACCAAAAAATAGCCGGGCATTGTGGTGGGTGCCTGTGGCCCCAGCTACTTGGGGGGCTGAGGCAGGAGACTCACTTGAGCCCAGGACTGGAGGTTGCTATGAGCTATGATGCCAAAGCACTCTACCCAGGGGGATAGCTTGAGGCTCTGTCTCAAGAAAAAAAAAACATAGAGAAGAAGAACCTCCCCCCAACTCATCCTGTGAAACTAATACCACCTTGATACCAAAGCTGGGAAAGAACACAACATCAACAACAACAGAACTACAAACACAATATTACTTATGAATATAGATGAAAAAATTCTTAATAAAATCTTAGCAAAACAAATTCAGCTGCACATTCAAAAAATAATCTACCACAATCAAGTAGGTTTCATCCCAAAGATACAAGGATGGTTCAACACACACAAATCTATAAATGTAATTTACCACATAAATCAAACAAAAAACAAAGAGCATATGATACTCTTGATAAATGCAGAAAAAGCATCTGACAAAATTCAGCAAGAACCCTTTTATGATAAAAACTCTTAACAAAATAGAGATTGTGGAAAATACTTCAATATTAGAAAAGCCATATACAAATAATGAAAAACATAATAAAAACAAAAAGAAAAAAGTAAAGAAAGAAAATCAATTAAAAGGAAAACCATATACAACAAATCCACAGTCAATATTGTGCCAAACAGAAAAATTAAAACATTCCTTCTTAGAGCTAGAACCAGACATGGTTGCTCACCGTTACCACTTCTGTTCAACATAGTCCTAGAAGTTCTAGCCACAGCAATCAGGCAGGAGAAGGAAATCAAGGGTATCCAAATAGGGGAAGAAGTCAAACTACTGCTCTTTGCTGATGATATGATCTTCTATCTAGGAAACTCCATAGATTCTACCAGCAGAGTCCTAGAATTGATAAATAAATTTAGCAAAGTCTCAGGTTAAAAAATCAATGTACAGGAAAGGTGCAGTGGCTCATGCCTATAATCCTAGCATTCTGGGAGGCCAAAGCAGGTGGATTGCTTAAACTCACAGGTTCAAGACCAGAGACCAATCTGAGCCAGAGCAAGACATACTCTCTTAAAAAAAATAGCTGGGCATTGTGGTGGGTGTCTATAGTCCCAAATACTTCAGAGGGTGAGGCAAGCGAATCACTTGAGCCCAAGATTTGAGGTTGCTGTGAGGAATGATGCCATAGCATTCTACTGAGGGTGACAAAGTGAGACTCTGTATCAAAAAAAAAAAAAAAAAAAGGTTAACATTGTGTTATGTGCATTACACCTTACTTTTTTTAAATTTTTTTTTTTGAGACAGTTTCATTTTGTGGCCCTCAGTAGAGTGCCTCTGAGTCATAGCTCACAGCAACCTCAAACTCCTGGGCTCAAGCAATTCTCCTGCCTCAGCCTCCCGAGTAGCTGGGGCTATAGGCGTCCACCACAAGGCCTGGCTATTTTTTTTAGGGACAAGTTCTCACTCTAGCTCAGGCTGGTCTGGAACCCATGAGCTCAGGCACCCATCTTGGCCTCCTAGAGTGCTTGGATTACAGGCATGAACCACTGCACCAGGCCCAACATTAACCATTTTATTTTATTTATGCAGTTTTTGGCCAGAGCCGGGCATATGGGGCTGGCACCCTACTCCTTTGAGCCACAGGTGCTGCCCTTATTTTTATTTTTTTAGAGACAGAGTCTCATGTTGTTGCCCTTGGTAGAGTGCTGTGGCATCACAGCTCACAGCAACCTCCAGCTCTCGGGTTTAGGCGATTCTCTTGCCTCAGCCTCCAGAGTAGCTGGAATTACAGGCGCCTGCCAAAACGCCCAGCTATTTTTTGTTGCACTTTAGCCCAGGGCCGGGTTTGAACCTGCCACCCTCAGTATATGGGGCCGGCACTCTACTCACTGAGCCACAGGTGCTGCCCTTTATTTTATTTTTTTGACTATTTTTAGAGACAAGGTCTCTCTTTGATTCAGGCCAATCTCCAAACTTTGAGCTCAGGCAATTCACCCACCTCAGCCTGCTAAGTGGTGGGATTAGAGTAGGGTGACCAGACATCCGATTTTGGT